>NC_091532.1:5829580-6136400 GCF_041682495.2 Bombus fervidus
ATAAACGGACGCAACCGAAAAAAGTTCAATATATACCCAGTATCTAACAGCATCTATGACTTATCTGCGAGCGATTATACACTGTCTAGCGAATACGTTGGTACGAGCGTTTCACGACATTACTTATTTATTTATATTTGTTTAATTATTTCAAATATACTTTACGGGTTGCAACAGCAAGTTCTCGTTACCAATCCTCTACAATTCCATTACATCTGAAAACATTCTTTCTATCGCTTGCACATAGTTTGCATAGTACACAGTATACGTAGTTCAAAACCGAAAGATTTTTTTTTTTTATTTGGTAGAATTTTACAATCAATGTTCATTAAGAATTATAAGCAAATTATTTTGGCGTGGTACTATATCGTGTATAATAGGTGATCATCGTCTGTTTGATTTTAGCTGAATCTAATGGAAATCGAAAGATAGCTAAAATTTTCAGGGCTAAAATTTTCAGGGAAAAATAAGATTGCTATCCCTAAATTTTCGTAATTAATTTAATTTCCCCGAACTTGGAATCTTCTTCTTCTTTTAGATAAAATTTGTCCTACTGTCGAGAGGGACATCTTGTGATGGTCGCATATTTTATTTAGGTGGATGCACCTCCGAGATTTGAAGGTGAAGGTCTTTGTCTTTCTAATTATACGCTATTCGACGAAGTTTTTGATTCTCTACAGAAGAGTGTAAAGGTAGTTGAGTCGAAAAATGATTAGTTTGAAAGATATCTTAAATCTAATATTACAAAACTCGTCGTATGAAAGACGAGGAAAAATAAGGCATCGATTACAAGATTAAAGTTTTTATGCTTTTTGTTAGTATTGAAAAGGTGCCAAACAGGATTTCGATCAAATCGAGGATTCTGAAGGATAAAAACAAACAAATATAGACAATATAAAATAATAATACCAATGATTTATTTAGATAAAACATTGATTGTTTCACCGCAGGGAAAATAAGAATCTCCTTTTTATGGAAATGTGGCGATTATTTATCAACTATGCAATAATGTACATAACATACATATCTATTAGTAATATTATATATATTCTACATATTATACATTGCCACATATATTCTACATATTATACATTGCCACATATATTCTACATATTATACATTACTATATATATTCTATATAACAATATTAATCCAGATAAAATACCATAGTGGTGTTTTTATCCAGAAAAAGTAACAATCTCTTTTTTATTGAGCAATTTCTTTAGGAATGACGTATCCTAACTCCAACCAATGCGCTCCTATATCTACCGGAAGTTGTCCCGGCGCGCAGTCCAGCAGCAGCCTCGCGGTTGTTCCTTCTGGCGTATGATGAACATCGAGTAGACATCCTCGTCGTGATCGCATGGTTATCATTGCCAATTCAGGGTTCAATGATTCCTCAGATTGATCGGGCGTCTGCACGCCTCGCAGGTTAATTTTTATTACCCATGGTGCCGGTTTTACAAACTTGGATGGTAATGTTCTAATCGTATCGATTTCGTGGTGTTGTTTCATTCCCCAATCGATCAACATAACGTTGAAACCCGTTTTGGTTCGTTCTAGGAGACGAGCCCTTTCAAAAAAGCGATAATCATTCATTTGTACTGGCACGGCGACAAGCATACCCTCGGTCAAATCGTTGACGTTCGGCCTATAGGCCAAGGGCCGCATTTGCATTATCCATGTGAGTCTCCTGGTCATTCTCGGCCATCCTTCCAGGCGGACCCAAACGGTAGTAAGCGACTCCGTTTCTGATACGAAGACACGGACCATATTCACGAATCGTGTGGTGGCTGCTTGTTGTTCCATATTTTTCTGGAGCACACTGATTTCTTGTGTGTTCTGCTCGGTATATCGAGTTATTGCACAGGGAAGTCCTTATCACACACTCGGAAGTCTTTCTTGACAAACACTGAGAAGTTTTGTCACGAAGTTGCAATGTTAGTTTTTTTGCTATGGTGGTTTTCTAGTTGCTTCTTGTAGCGATTGGATGTTTCTGATTTTCCAGAATTCGGACTTCCCTTATATAAGGGACGAAAATCCCCTCCACTGTGGCGGTCAGTTTATGGCGGGATTTAGGGTCGAAGACAATTAAAATAGTGTTTTCCAAAGAGTATACAAAATGACTAAATCTGTCCCTCTTTTTTCTTTTACTAGTAAATAGAAACTTGACAACTACTGGGACAGGTTGAAAACTATTGTAGCAAATTCGATTTATGGTTTATGGATCCTTACGGCTAGATATGCGTACCAATTAGGCGTTAATTTGACATCGAATCTTTCGAATCGTTGATTCAATTATTCGTTTACTTATCGGTGTATACGGTGAAATCACAGATTTACGGACACTTTTTATGGACATTCGATTTTGTCAATGGCACGAAGTGATTCAGCGATAAAAGCGAATTAATCGATACGTTTTTCTCATCGTGTTAATAGAGAAGAGTTATAGAGGAGAGTGGAAAACATCACGGACCGCGGAAAATAGCCGCAATAAATACAGAATTTTGAATTGCATCCAAAAGATAAGAATTCGAAAGAAGTAGCGTGAAGGGAGATATGTACACTTCTCGTCAAATAGATAGCTCAGGTGTGCTATCTTTAATTTCTCAATGACGCGTGCAAAATTTTTCGTCTGTAACGTATAATATCAAAACATTATAAGCTCAGAATATTCGGTCCGTTGAAAATAATTAAAAATATTATGAGGTTTAGTGTGTAACAAAAAAAAAAATTGTTTTATTTTAAGAACGAAATTATAGCACATGTACAATAAGAAAATAATAATCAACTTAAATTGTAACTAACAATAATTACTTATCAAACATATATACTTATTTAATAATGGGTACATCCCCCTTTATCTTCTATTACTTCTATTGTACTATTTGGTACCGATTTATATAGTTTCTGGATATAATTTTGACTTAACGTATCCCATTTGCGTACAATTGCATTTTTTAATTCTTGTTCGTCTTGATACTGCTTTCCATTCGCGTATACGCCGTGAACAAGTTCTGTCCAGCAATTTTCAATAATATTAAGGTCTGGGGTACGTGCAAGCCACGGCAAAATAAATATATTATTTTCATTGAAATATGATTAGACCAATCTTGATGTGTGTACAGATGCATTATCTTGTTAAAAGATGTAATCAGGTTTAGAAATGCGTTCTGCGTGATTATTTATTTCTTCTTTGATTAAATTTATGTATTGGACACTATTCATTTTCCCAGCGATGAATTTGATACTTGTCTTGCCGAAATAACCGATGTCGGCCCAAACCATCACACTGCCTCCTCCCATTTGTCGTCGAATTGCTGATATTGTCTCTTTTCTTATGTCATGAAAATAATATTGGAACTCATCAAGACCATCCAAGTTGAATCTTTCTCGTCTGAAAATAGTGCCCTTCTCCATTTCTTTTTCCAATGCATTCTTTCTTTTGCAAAGCGTGAACGTTCTACTTTATGTTTCGTTGTTAACGAAGGCTTCTTTTTCAATTTTAGTCTCTTGATATTTTTGCAGGATAGTAGAACTCGACGAACACTTGAAATACTGGCACTAAACTACATTTCTCTATTATTTGCTTTGTTGTTAACTGCGAGTTGAAAGTTACACGCAAAATTGTTCGCTTATCACGATTGGATAACGATGACGGCCGACCAGTACTTTTCTTTTTGCCATAATCTTCAACATTTTTTTAGAAATTGTATATTACTCTACTTCTTATTACTTTCGATATTCTTGCTACTGATAACCATTGCTGTTTTAATTCAAGAATTTTCTTTTTTTCAGACTCGTTTAATCTTTTTCCGCGTCCTATATTTACAAATTATATAATGTATATAGTGTAATGTTTACTTGTTGATAGATCATGAACTACTGAGCAATTTCTAAACATATTAACAGAGTGTGCTATCATTTCGTTCTTAAAATAAAACAATTTTTTTTTGTTACAGAACATCATAATACTTTTAATTATTTTCAATGAACCGCGTATTCTGAGGTCATAATGTTTTGATATTATACTTTATAGATGAAAAACTTTGTACGCGTCATTGAGAAATTAAAGATAGCACACCTGTGTAATCTCTTTGAAAGAAGATTCTGATAAATTGGAAGAAAAGAGACAAAATTTCGGTGAGTATGTATTATACCGTTTACTTTTGCCATTATCTTCTATTTAAGAGATTTATTTAATTTTAATTATACTTTAAATTAATATCTTGCAGCTTCATCTTGCCAAGGAACTAAGGAGAAATAAAATAATCAGCAGATGTCCTTCTCGTTGTATAAATAGCTAATTCCCGCGTTATCGATGCGCTTCGTCAAAATTGGGACCATCTTTTTCTGTCATAAACCATAGCAACGAGGAAAATTTGTTTTCGTTTCGGACAAAAGGAAAGGGACAAAGCTAAGGGACAGAAAACTGGAAAAAGAGATATCACATCAGACGATCCTATCGCCAAATTCTTTATGACAAAATCACCGGAACCATCAGAAAGAATAATTCTATGGTTCCTTCTGACCTTCCTCGTAATCTTCGCAAACAGCGATAACGTCTTAAACGATGACACATAGGTGACTCCTATGACAACCGATGTTTTAGAACGCGTATTACTTATGATCTACGATTCTGTAATAATGACTGACAGTTTCGCAATTAACTCCTCTCGAATCGTCAGTTAATCGGCTCGGATTTCTCTAACGTAGGTAGACCACGAGACTAGCCTTGTGTACAGTTTTGGTCGTGATTTGAACAACTATTTTAACTTTGCTACTTCATTGTAATATTATACTTAATCATTTTCGTGAATAAAAGCCTACAAAATTATAAAAGCACAATCAAGTTGCTCAGCTACTCCTTTTTTACCATTAATTTTACGTGACACGTTCATCAATCAGTTCTTCGACGATGATTTTCTAGTTACTACAAATTTATTAACGATTTATAAGGAACTTGTGACGGATGCTAGTCATTGTCATCGACAGTTGCTCGCGGCTGAAAGTGACATAGAAAGTGTACATAGAAAAATCCGCTTTTCTCAAGCTTTAGGCAAATGAACAATAACTCTAACGAACGTCTCGACATGAAATACGCTTATAGCAATTAAACACCATGACCATAAAGGGTTCTAAATTTTTATGATAGTTTCTCAAGATTATTGCGGGTTTAAATATGACGAGTGCTGTTTAAGTATGTTTGTACAAATGCTGGCTGCCTCGACCTAGGAATAGATTATAGTTTATGGTAGGTTCAAGGGACGTAGAAAGTTTCTTTTACACGAAATTATGAAAGTTTGTAGAAAGTTGTTTAAAGGTATATACTACCTCCCACTAATCATTTATTTAGATGGCACTTTACATATATATAGAAACGACGAAAGTTGCAGAAGAGTTGATGTTGAAATTATTCGACTCAGGTTGGGAGGCTACAAACAAGGAACCGAAGAAAATTTTAAAGTAACTAAAATCATAGTAGAGACATTCTATATTCTACAGCTTTTTCCCCGTCTTTTACAGAGGCAAATACTACTACTGTGTACTATTCTACGAAGGCAGGATCTTCTTTTCTTGTTCGATACAGGCACTCACAGTCGATTCTAGTCAGTAGATTTACGAAATGTTTGCTTCGTTAGAACAAAATACGTACACTCTTATAATATATGCAGTACACGTGGATAAAGTTTTGTTTATTATAATTATAACATTATTCACTGGCAACAAGACGCGAGTATCTTACGTGTTATATTATACAAAAGAACGCGCAAACGTCATTAACGAAACACAGAATTTCGAGGGACTCGGGGAAGAGCAAGAGATCCTTTAGCCTCGTTGAATACAAAATTGTGTTTGATGTCTGAAATTTTGCCAAATCCTTATGTCCTTATTAACCGCAATTTCAAATACTAAACGTTGTGATAACCGCGATAGCAGGCGGAAGAAGCGCTACATTGGTAATTCGAACGAAGCTTCTTCATCGTCGCAGCGATCGAATTTCGCTTCGGTTCGTTCGATCTTTTATTACGTGAATTTATTATGTCTATCGATGAATTCAGATATTTATCTACCGTATTTCTACTATAACACGAACGAATCTTACCTTGCTTCGAATAACACATCGAAACCTATATAAGATACCTCATCGATCAACGATACTAATCAATTTTCATTTGTCGTTTTCACGAATATTTTGATCGTATCTAAAAATCATATATATAAGATCAAAAATATCTTTCTTCTTTTTCCTTTTTACCACGGACAGCACTTTATCTTTTTATTAAAACATATTAAGTGCTGTCCGTGGTAAAAAAGAAAAAGAAGAAAGATATTTTTGAAAGAAAAATATGTTCATACACCGCGTACGTTCTAGTATATCGAGAAACTAAGCGAATAGCTTGCAACGCGGCGAACGTTGTAGCTACGAGTCGCGTAGCTGTTACACGTTAACCTTTGTTCTTCACGGAACGATAGGTATCGATCATGGGCAGGAGGTCGACGACACAAAATGAAATCGTTAACGCGCAGTGCGTTAAACAGAATTAGGCGTAGCTGTTGCGGCTTTTTATTCCCGAATAATTACGAAAAATTGATCGTCGATCGACTAACAGGTATATTTTCGTCGGGCATAAAAGGGGCTCGTTTTTTCTCGAAGCGTTTAATCAACGAATATGGCAATCGTCCGGCTTCTCCCCTCGTTAGTAGTTAATTACACCCGTCTGATATTAAGTAATAATTAGAGCGCAAATGTTCATGCAGAATCATATTTCTATGAATATAGTTAGAGAAAGGAATGGAACCCAAAGGCTTGTTCGTTTCACTTACTGCGTTTCACAACGAATACCTTACTTTGGACGTTTTATATATTTCTACATGATGCGTGTATCGTGTGCATTTTTGCATCTTCCAGGTTCCCGCAAATGCACAAACAATCGCAGTCTAATAATAATTGTGGAAATGGAAATGCTGATTTTCGCGACATATCCAAGGATCATTGACATCGAGAGCACGTCGGCTTTCTAAATAATTGCCATGTTTCTTCTTTATGGTGCGAAAGATATATTAGAAGATGATCTTGACTCAAAAAAAGGCCGCGGGACGTCCAGAAATACAGGTAGCAAGAATGGACATGCGTGGCATGTAGAAAGATATGTAAGAAGCAAATCAATGCTAAAGCAAAATTGTGTTAGAGGAATGCAAGTTGTATGATATGAAGAAAATGAGTTTTAAACGAAATCACTGTATGCTTATGTACTGGTGTGGCCCCATGCTTCAGTACGCTTTGTATCGATAGAAGACTTGGCTCTTCATCCAAATCGGAGCCAAACACTTTCTACAGTTTTGATTCTTATCGTTTCTACTGACGCTCTGTCTGTCTGTCTCTTGTAAGTTTACATCGTAAGCAGCTGTGTTGCAAGACATGTGGCGCCGATATTCCTGACGACCTCCCGGGTATCTGGCAGGGAGAGAGAGAGACCACAGTGATGCAGCATCCGTTGAATAATTATTTTTTGATCTTGCCGCAAAAGTACATACCTCTCTATACCCTCGAACATAGCTCCCTTCGGTATTTTACTTGCACGATTTGTATTTCAGTTTTTACAATGTACGTCATTTTATCTTCTTTTTTTGTTTTTTAGAATTCTACCTCTTTTAGTCTATATCCTTATCTAGTAAATTTATTTACATTAAAATCATTTCTTTGTCTTTGCATTCCTTACGTGATCAGCATTAAATGGTTTGATTGTGAATGACTCACGGGTCAAATATATTTTTCGACAATTTACGGCGTTATTACGTCGAAGAGATTTCAGAGGTTTCAGAATGAAATTCTTCATTTCTGTGATAGAATGCAATGAGAAGTTGCGCACGTGACACGCCCACGCATTCGACGATGTGAAATCTCTTTGCTTTGTTGCTGCTCTTCTATCGCTGTTATCTGTTATGACGCAATATATATCTTTTATTGTCGATCGGAAATTAACCGGCAATGTCAATGTTACGTGTACTATGTACCATCCACATTGAGATTTCCAATTTAAGTACAGTGACGTTTAAAATTTACAAATTCGTCAGCAAGGAAAGCGAGATCTCTTTATCCCCTTTCTCGTCGTTACTTCTCTTGTTACATTACAAACGCAAAAGTATTGTAAAACGTGACTTTGTCGTCGAATCGATACACGTTCGAAATTGAGTATTTTCCTAAGGGAAAGCTGGTCCCCATCTGCACTTAATTACATATCGTTTGTTTCAAATTCGTTCGACTAACGTCAAACACCTTATCTGGTTTCAAAGATAAAATTCTAATATTATACAACCTTAGTAGGTTATACTTAGTAGATACTACCCACTATGACTATCGAAGAGTAGCTACTTTTGATATTTATTAAAAAACGAAAAGCTACCTTTACTTTATTTAGTATCATATATCAAATGTGAGTGCAGTTACAACGACGCTAATATCAAACAACAGACTTGTAGATATTTGTAGATATTTATATAGATACATTGCAGATATTTATAGAATGCAAAATTATATAAATGTTCGTAATCTCTGATATATCTTTCAAGCCGATTTTCTCGGAAAGTAATCCTCGGAAGAAAACATAGCATTGCATATTCATTCCTTGTTTTTTCATGAGCAATCACCTGATGCCCGCTTGTGAATGTTATTGAGCCGAATCCTGTATAAATATCAAATTAAGATACTGGCACGGGCAAAAAGTAAGTAACAGTGTGTGCAGTATGTGAGAAAATAGAGTAGAGGTAGAAGGTGAAAAAATTAGCAGCCAAGGATGCGCATAATATGCGCATAATGTATGTATTTTTGGCGTACAAGCAATTGTCAACGAATGGTAGATGTATATTATCGTGCAATCTATCTGAAAACTTGGTATTATTCTTTAATTATCGCTTATTATCATTAGCTATCGCAACGTTGTTTCACTTTATTGATAACAGTACATTTGTTTCGTCTATTAATTATGTATACAATGTTAGAGCGAATTGCACTTGGAACTACACGCATTATATAAGTTTCAAATAACACTCAGTTACATGATGTTAAACTCGTTTTATTTGTTTCACGAATATTCGGCGAAAGTTTAGTCCGTAAATCAATCTTTTTTAATTCAGACATCCTAAATTTCTGTTTTTTGCGTGTGTTTTTTTTTAATAATACATTTTTCGCCTGCGATTTAAATCGAACGTATCAGTTGAATTTTCGTATTATTTTATTGTATTTTTCGTTTCATTTATTGCATCAAAGAGTCTAATTTATTGTATTTAAACGTTCTATCCAAACAGCAGAATTATATTATAATTATTATAGCGGAGTTAAACGTAAATAAACTCGTTAAAAATTACAAGACGTAAATCGAGCAACTTAATCCGATATTTGTCCAACTTTTCTCCGAGTTCCGCATAGAATTTCCTCGATGAAATCGCAACTCATCATGAAACCGCGTTTGTCTACGCCAGGAGTATATTGGGCGTCACGTGGTTTTCCTTCTAGAAATTGCCGGCTTTCGTGGTGATTGTGCTCGCCTGCCCGGTTACCTCGGTCTCTCGACTGCAAAACGTTTCTGCTTGCCATCCGCTTACTTATCTCTCCAAACTTGTGTCTGTTCATTTACGAGGAGGTTATCGCGCGTACCTTCCACGCATTTTCACACTTGTGCACTCAGCGTGCTAGAAAATTTGCATACCACGGCTCTTACTCTGATTCTTCGCCTCTTTGCTTCGTTCGTCGGAACGAGAACGAAACTGAGACACAAAAATTCGAAGCCAAGGTTACACGAAGAAGTGGATCGAAAGACTCGCAACGAAAATGATCCTTAGCCATCTTCGTCTTTCCAGGGAAATGAAAAGATACTCTGCTATTTTCCTTCATAATTTCCATTCCATACGTTCCAATATCGATTCTTGTCTCGTTTTCGTTACGAGAATACCAATTACATATTTGATTTAAGATTGAGGTATGTAAAACGTTGAAAGAAGCAGATCTGCGCGTAAAGCTACTAGGCAGGTATAGGTAATCGACCGACCATAGTTGGACCGGAATCCTGCTTCGTCCTTGAGGAACTCGGAACATGCTCGAAGGTGATTCGCGTGATCTTTCTCCAGAGACTGTACCGTCACAGTTTCAGATACCATGATATAATAGCAACAGCTATATACGTAACTCTGTGTTGTATGGTTACAGCGGTATCGCGATAAAACTTTCGTCGTGTTCTACTATATCTTTCTTCGCACGCTATCTGTCTAATACTATACTTTTCCAGGCGTCTGGACAACGGTGTATTAGAACAAGGAAACTTTCAAGATGTTTAACGATCTTGACATTTTTACTTCGTAACCTGTTATTAGTATGTTGCCCATGTTTATGTAAATCCGTGTTTGTTATGAACGAAAGGCAGAAAATACTTTTAACAGATTACCTGTATTCCTCCAATGTATTTCTTGAAACATTGCGAAGATATTTGTGTTTGGTAAAAGAAACATCAGACTTAAGGATATAAGAATACGAGGATCGCAGTAGCAATTAATGCCAACGTCGTCTTTCGATGCTATAATTAGTAGAAGTTTTCGGTTAAAATTCCCGCAAGTGCATAAACATCTGCAGTCTAATTACTATAGATTGTACGTACTATCGTCTTGTTATTATGACAATTAACATTCCTATAATAACGGAGTCAGTTATTATAGATTTCAAAGTCACTTAAAGTGTATTTTTAAGTGACCATGGCAAAACGGGAGCAAAGATCGGGTGAATTGGAGTTCGATTCACGCCGAAAACGAACTGCTGGATATTTTCTGCTCCAAGGCCGTTCGCCAAGCAGAGAATCGTAAGTGCATATAGTTGCGATTCGTGCGTCTGGCCAGCAGGTATGGCGAACGCGTGAACGCATAAGACGCGATCCACGAGATCCACGATGAAACCAGTTTTTAAAACGTGACTCACGATTGTCCCGTATCATATGCGACATGCCGTAAAAATAGCTTAGTCAGAACTCGTTCTTGAACATCCTCGAGCAACCGCCTTGCTCGCCAGGCACGGCCAACAATGTTCGCGCGAACAAATCGTGAAAAACGTTTGCGCATCGTGTGCATACCTATTAGAAAAACGCTGACGCGCATGTATTCCTGCATTTCCGACGTCATTTAACCGATACCGAGTCACGCTTTTCCATTCCGGTCTTCTCCGACGCTCGTTCTTTTTGATTATATATTCTGCGTGTAAGGATCGCGCATCGTCAATTTTTTTCACACGTCGAACATCGCACGCGATCGAGAACCGGCTGATTTGAACTTCGTTTAAGAAATATTTCGCAACTTTCGCACTGTGTGCAATTTCTTGGCTGCAGACCTTCGCAAAAAGCATTCGAAAGCCGTGCAACGTAAGCGTTCGCAGCAAATTCATCCGTTTTCCTTATGAGTAACTTTTTAAATATTATTATTCCAAATGTTGAGGCTTCTAAGTATTTCCAGTGTATGTTCGTCTTTTTCAACGTATGAAACGTCCCATTCTGTTCTTATCGATCTCTTAAATGTTTTTTCTTTAAGAAATAACTCTATATTTGTAGATGTATCATTCTATGTTATTTTAACTTTTGGACGGCACACTGAAATAATTAAAATTGATAGAAGACGTTTAGCTGCTTTATCATTTGGACTTGGATATATATATTTGTAGATATATTTTGTGTATTTTAATTTCTATATTTTAGACCTATGTAAGGACTGTTATACCTTCCGGTAATGAATCAAAAAGGAACCTTCCTGGGACACGTATGAAAAAAGATCTATACACATGTAGAATGTTCCGCAAGCAAAGAAGCGATGTGTAATATCGGCAACGAGACAAGATGCAAACGTAACCGTGCAATTATGGATGTCGATAAAGATAAGGCACGTCGATGTTATGTAAAGGTCTAATATCCGGAAGTGGCGCGACGCATGCAGCCTACGTAATAGGAAACTATCTCCTTTTGCCTCTTCCTTTCGATTTCTTTCACTTTTATGCTTCCACACGATTTCCATCCACGTTGTGTTCGTCATGGATCATACTTATGCACGACACACGATGAATATCGTATAGTAATCCTACTTCCTGTTTGAGTTATGATCCATAAATAAACACTTTTACCAATTTGAAAGATAAGAAGTTAATAACGCAGGACGGAAAGATATCAACGTACACGTTCTACTCGACACACGATAGAAATATTTTAAGAATATTTATAAATATAATTTGTAAAGAATATTTTCGCTGATATCGCGTTCATAAATATTATAGTATCGAGGAAAAACTGTCAGAAATCTCGAGTCACTTAGAGAACAGTAAAAGTGCTTACAGGCCGAGACAAATGAGCAATCCCGGTAGGCTCATTACCTGTCGCCCTTTAGGTCATCTTGTGTCAACATTTGCAAAACACGTGTACATTGTAGTAATTCTAGGTACAAAGGTTGTCTTCAGGAAGACCACCGTGGGGTTTTAGTCGGTAAGAGTCTGACACTACCCGCCGACCCCCAGAGGGCGGCCAGGCGTCCATGAGGATTTCCCCATAAAAAAAAAAAGGTACAAAGGTTGTCTTGGTTAAGCTCCAAGTAGTTTCGGGATAATAGTTACTCATAAGTTGTCGAGTCGTTGTGAGTTGTCAGTTATAGGAAGTCGAACCGTGGTAAGTTGTCGAGTCGTTGTGAGTTGTCAGTTATAGGAAGTCGAACCGTGGTAAGTTGTCGAATCGTTGTGAGTTGTTAGCTGTAAGTTGAGTAATTAAACAAATTTAGTTGCTTTAGTTGTATCACATTACTACACTAAGTTCTAATTAAATAGATATAGTTCTCTGCTTCAATCACGATAGATAAATCTATATAATAAACACAGATCACTATGATCCTGATCTCTATAATATTTTCCACGAAATTCGAGTAGAACTTATTTCGTGTTTTTGGAATCGTTTCGCGATCTTTCGAGGAAACAGCATAAAAGTGGAACGGAAAGATGGAACTTTTAAATACTTTGATCCGGATGATAGCAAAATTCTCAGAATAACGCGTAAAATAACACGGGAAAACAATTTAGAGCGCTCGAAAAGCTTGAAACGTTCGAAGCTTTGATGTTGAAAACTTTCGCTAAATCTCGATATAGAAACGAACATCGGAATAAAGAGACGCGAAAGGATAATTAGACGCGTTTCAAAAGAATTCCGAAGATGGAATTGTAGGTTTTAAATTGACTTTTGGTCAAGTGGGTAGAAGCTAGGTAAAAGTTATCCTTTTAACGTTCTTTTCTAAAACAGGTTACACGGAGCCGATGTTCTTTTTATTAGCTATATCCGCGAATAGTTAAGAACATCGAGTTTCCTCCTTTCTTTCTTTCGTTCTTTCTTTCAATCGTTCGAGCATTTTTTTCCACGTCCGCGATTCTTTGGGTGCATTCTCGCGACAAGCGTGCATTGTTCTACGAAGCGACGTGAAGACGCAGATCGCGAAGAATCGAAACGATTCCCGGGCATTTCTACGCGTTGCGCCGTACATTTCTCTTTCACGGGCAACGTTTTTATCTGTTCCCCTACGCGCAAGGAAGTTCCGTTCGAAATTCTACTCTTTGTTTCCTCGAAAGGTCCGTAATTAAAGAGAAATTTCGTACAGCGCTACGAAATAAGTATTTCTTTCTGCAGCAACTTCCAACGACACGCTAATGTTTCTGCGAGTTCACGCTAGTTTTCTCTCGATCTACTTTTTTTCTATCTGTTATAAGAAAACAAAAGAAAATTATAAATTGTTTCTCGCGTTAACATCAACAAATATTAGATTGCCCGAAAAGTTTCTTTCGTTTCGTAAGCTGATAATAGATGAACAACAATTTCTGTTTTATATTATTTTATTGAATTAGGTATGATCCATTTTGTTCTATTTTTCTATTATATTCGTGCATAATTCAATAAACTAATATAAAACAAAAAACATTGTGCGTCTATTATTTCCTTATAAAACGAAAGAAACATTTCGGACAACCTAATATATATAGAAATTGAAAATTCATATATGATTTTATAGTTACGAAACGTATAAACGTATAAATCTTCTACCTGGATTCAACGATTGAAACGCAATGTCACGGTGTGTTTTAGAGTGTACAAAGAGCGAGAAGAAGCAGCGAGGAACAGCATGTACGTATTCGTAACAGTTTCCATCCATCCATTCGAATCACGACGAATGAACGAAAAGGTCGTGGCTCGTTATAGTCCCCTTTGGTTCGTCTGTTAATCTAACGGTTCAATGACACGTGGGAAATTTTCAGAATCGAGGACAGTTCGCCGCGTATACAAATATGGCCTGCTTGTATTTTTCTTCCTCTCTTGCGTTACATCGCTACCGAGTAGACGACGACCGCCCACTATTCTGTTCTTACGATGTACTTAAACGTACGTACATATATGCGTTAGACGCTGTCTAGTAGAATTAGCTACTCTTTTCATTCGAATCACCTACGATAGACGTTGGACGCGTGTTCGATCGTCGTTTGAATACAACGCACGTGGCTCGTTTTGTTCCATATAAAAGGAGTGACCGAGCGTGACGATTCGCTTGCGTTTTCCAGCGCAATTACCGGCGCTCCTACCAAAGGCCGACTCGCTTAAACGCGTTCGCAATGTCCTCGTACCATCTCGTCACACAGTCGCTCATAAGTCGTAAGTGGCGCTCATAGAAAAATAACTCGGACGATTTACGGTTATGAAAAGCGGTCGCTGGATCTGTGCCCTGTGTGGAAAGTTCGCCGCTTGTAAAACGGACGGATACGATTCGCGGTCGCACAGTAATTTACACGACGGACGGTCACGGAAAAGAATTGTTCGTTTTGGCGAAACGAATTGCACAATACGCTTTCGTTCGTTGTTTGGTAAAACGCCGGTGAACTTATCACTCGATCTAATATCATCGCCACGGATGTACCAAAGTATTCCGATACTTTCAAATTCACAACGGTGTATTATGTATGTGCTTTCTTTTCCTAGGTTGGGAAATCGAGCGACCACTTTCAAATTTGAAGTTTCATGTTTTCTCAGAATCGCGCCGCGACCACGTGTTGCTTCGCTTCGTTTCGTCCAATTTGTCGGATGACAAAAAAAGGAAAGATTCATCGATTATTATAATCGATGCTCGTAAAGACGTGATATTTTAGAAGATGTATCGTTCACCGTAACATATCCTCCGATATCGAGGAAAACGCGCGAAATCGCTGGCAACACTTTCCATTAAGAAAGCGAACTTTATCCGGTGAAATCGTTCCGATTCGCGGTCCTAAGGTCAACAGATCTCGACAGATGAATCTCACTTGTGACACTGCTTGAAATTAACCTATTTCGAGATACATTTGCATTCGTGCAAACTCGCGCTACTCTGCTTCTCCTACTCGTAGTTCATTCCATACGACGAATATATACGCCAAATTATGATTTATCAAAGAGTAGTTTTCGTGATCGACGAAATCTTCAAAGTTGTCCACAGAGGAGCTACGTTTAAATTTTTCCACGAAATTATTTAATCCGCCAGGCGCTAAAAATATTACGTGGATGAAATTAGGAAGACTTATCTCATCCGTAATAATCGCTTTATTCAAGAATGCGAAGGAGCAGTTACGTTATTCGAGAATTCATATTACCGTTTTCCGTGCCGTTTCATTTTTCTCCAAGATAAATTATACAATATTAAAATTTGCAAGAATTAAAGCCGACTCAGTTTCGTGATTATAGAAGTCTTTGACTGAGCGATCTAGTTAAGTTAGGCTCGTTAAAACGCGCTTCGAACAGTGTGGAGAAAAGAGGCACGTTTGTTCCACGCTCTCTGGAAACTCGTAGAAATTTTTTTAACTTCGAAGCATATCGATGCGGTAGGAGGATTTTCAGGTCAGCGAATCGCGTAACGACGTTCGCGAATATCAGTGGCGATTTAGCTGGATCGTAAGCGAAAGAGAGACCTATGCATTCGCTTTCCCCGTATTTCAATGAATCACGATTTTCCGATCGCCGAATAATTTCCTCCTTCGATACTTGCAAAGCCAAGATAACAAAAAATATGAGTTCGACGAAAGGAGAGAGGAGAAAGGGCCAAAGACCTCGAACGTTTCTCGCATGCTCGCATGCCGCGGTTTTTGGTGAAAGCGATCATTGTTCCTCTCGGTATGCCTGTAACAAGAAAAACGAGACTTCCAGTCCGTTTCGATACGACTACAGACATCCGATGTTACCTTCAACCGATGCTACATGGAACTGACTGAACAATTCCAGATAATTCGGGTCGTATATAATCCACGTTACACTTGCTATATACGAACATTGAAACGCGTGTATATGTCGAGAAGTAAAAGAAACGTTGCTGAAGATTTGCGACTTACCCTTCTCGAGTTGGATGTTTCTTTTAACAACGAATGATACAGTAATGGAGACAACGATAGTTAGATTTCGAAAAATATTTTATATTTACGCGGATAATTTTTATGAACGCGACCAAAAATCAGAATCTAGGCAAAAATTGTGTTTTCTATATATTTCGATATATGTGTCACTGGTGAAAGCAAAGATTTATTTTTCACCTAACGAGTATTATACTCTGAGTATTTCCTATGTTTCTGCTCATTTAAATGGCACGCTAGTAAGTCATAAAAATCCGCAGCCTACTTATAATTTTCAAAATGACTTGCATAACTCGATTTGTAATGCGATTTTACCTGCCGATAGGTCTGCATAATGACGCAAGAGAAAGTACAGGTCAGCTGAAAGTTTCTTTTTGGACGGTGTTTTCATTTCGGAAATTCTAAACTCGTGAGGATGTTGTCCAATACGTTTCGTCATGGTCAACCGACAATTTAAAAAATTCTTTCTTCGTGAATCATCTTTGTTAACAACGGGATGTTACCGTTGATAAGCGAATTAGGTGTCTGCGAAGTATATTCTTGGTGAATTAAAGCAAGTTTCCGCTTCGATGCCGACTAATTCACCTGTTGACGCAACGCGGCGAAAGTTTCCATCGAGCAAGTAACCGTTTCAACGGTTGTGGCTAAATTCAGGAAACGTGGATTTCGTCCGTGGCTTAGAATTTATTGTGAAGTTCGCTTTAATCGTCGAAAATATATCCCGTGAATTCGCACGATAAAATGCAACGAAGAATATTATTTTTCACGGATTCGCGGAATATTGATCGAAGATACAGCTTTAGTCGTCGGTTTCTCCAACAGCTCTTATTCCAACAACATCCTGCGTTAAAGGCAAATTTAAGGCTAAACTTTAAATAACACGGAGCTCAAGAGGAAACTGGTCCTGCAAAACTACTAAAAGACACTTGTAACTCGAAGCAGTTTAGGAAGATTAGGAAGATGAATAAAAAGACCAAGAAGAAAAATTATCATCTGTTGTATATGAAACGCAATTTCGAACAATTTCAGTCACTCGACTATCCGCTTTTTGCGTGTTTAATTGCTTTTTGGATAATCGAGATTCCACCAGGTCTTTTATTTTCGATAAATTCGCGTGTTGCGCTTGACAATTTCGTTGGGAAATTAGCTGACGGTAAGACATTAGAGTGTCTACGTAACAACGTGGCACGGTCTAGCGCGAACCTCCAGGCACGAGTCAATAAATTGTCAGAGGTTTCTTTTACGCGCATAGTAATCAAAGAACTTTACTGTGCTGGTCGTTGCTGGACAAAGGAAACTACTTTGCAATTCATGTCGTGCTGGTAGTGTCTCGTCGATCGCGCTAAAACGGTCGTCTAATAAAAACACAGAAAACGCTTCGACGTGTGGCTTCGATCGGATATCGCGTTGCAAATTCTTTTCAGAAAGGGTCGTGCTGAGAGAAGAATTCTGCGAGTTTCATCCGGAGAGAGAAGGAAATTCTCACACAGACTCGATAGATACAAGCGCAAAGAAACGGAAGAGGGGAAGCCAAGAAGACTTCCTTCCATTAGGTGGTGGCAGTATGAAAAATGAACATTTTTATTCAAGATAAGGTATCTTCAAATATCGCCGCAAGAGAAAATACTTTGCGTACTACGAACGATAAACGTCTTTTGAAAACCAACACATTTATCTCTATAGTCTTGGAAGACTAGTTCTATGAAATTTGTTTTCTCATCTTTAAATCAGTACACAGTGATTCATCGTGTAAATACGTATCTACTGGCAGTAACTTCCTTTCACGTAAATCTATTATTTTCGGATTTCTGATATGTATGTTTCAAATACTGACAAATATTTCGTGCTACCACAGCGCTCTTTACTCTTCGCAAGTTTATAATTTTGCGTCGTGTAGAATAACTGGACAATTTGCAATTTGTAAAATTTGCTTTTAAAGTTCCATTCGCTTCATTGCCACACTTGTTATCATAATACGAAGGAATTTATTAATATCGATAGCTTGTCAATCTATTAACAAATGAAAATTGTGACTCGTAAAGTTTCGCTAATAATTATGTGCGAAAGGACCAGACCTCGTTAATACTAATGCAACTATCGATGGATTATATCACGATAATTAATCATTAAACATTAAAGTAATCGTTAATTACAAGCTTCGTTAAACCACTGTCAGTACTACTCATTTTATTCGATGTATTTTAATTTAAGAGTTCTTATATTATGCCAACTATTCGAAATGATTATTTAAAATCAGGCGCCAACCGATTACGGTGACTAATTAGCGGGCTAATTGCACTTTAGCTGTGTGTCGAAGGAAACATAAAAATTGAAACGCGTTCATCAATCGCTGTTCGAGCAGCAGATCGACGCGTACGAAAACGATGAAAAATGTTAGCTGGACGAAACATGCGAGTTCTGTTAACGATATGATAGCGGCCAGTGATATGATAAAACGTTGTCGATACATCATGAAACGTTATTCGTGTACATGTCTATTACACGGATAGATGTTCTTATAAATCATAATCATCTTGTGTTTACCGATGGCATCACCGATCCCATGAAATGTAACACGAAATAGTAATCGTTTCAACAACCACTCAATTAGAGGTAATTAGCCTCGAGAGTCGTTAAAATTCTTTCACATTAGCCTGCGGCCAATTTCTCGAACTTATTGTAAATAGTTACTAGACCTTCGGTAGCAAAACAATTAGAAAACAAACAAAACGATAAGCGACAATAATAAAGATTACGTTAATATTAAAACAAATATTATCAATTAAATCAAGAATATCTCCTGATAAATAGGCATAATTTCTGTAACAGTATAATATTATGTTACACTCCGCAATATTAATATTATTATTAAGCTCTACAAAGAGTTGAAGGGGATGCTTGAAAAATGTATAAAATATTGTTCGATTATACGTATACAGCAGCAACAACGATTTATCCGTAAATATGATAATAAAGACACAAAAGTGCGTAGTGGATTCGTGTGCGCTATTTGGCAACTGTATAACATGAACGGTCATACTAACTTCCTTCTTTGGACGCTGTTACGTTTCCATTCTTTGTCGTTTAATGGATACGAGGACCGTCCTATTGAAACGAGCCGCACACTGCAAACTATGAACATACAGACGATAGAAGTAATTCTATATATACGTATATAAATAGAGTTCCATTCGAATGCCATTCGGTAAACTCTTTTGGCACTAACGAGGTCGATGGAGCGATATGCCAACGTGTTCTACATGGACATCAACGACGTTGTGATTGCCAAGCGCGTATTAATTGACTGAGACCGTGTAGCAATAAGTACGGTGGAACGAAAGTGAACACGTCAAACGCTTTTTAACATCCGCACGAGTTAAAAATATTTCTGAATATGTGACGTGCACTAAACAGAGACTACAACCGTCGGCTATAAATTGAAAGATAATAATTAATAAATAAGAAATAATTTTTATAATAATTCTTATGAAAGTTATTTCTTTATTTAACTTGTATTCGAGGAAGGCACGTCTGTGTGTTTCAGATTGACCTCTTCAGGTGTCTCTTAGACGTGCGATATATATATCGTAAATATTTGAAGACTCTCGTCGTCGTAGTACGAACAAGGGACGCGTGCTACTCATACGAAAATAATTTTGAAAATCTTTTCGTCTGGATATTCGAACTTCGCTCGACAAATTTGTGTGTGCGAATATATCTCTTCTTAGAAGCCACTCCCTAACTCGTACCCTGTCCTTATTTCATTTCGTCGTTGATGCTAAAATTTGCTTCTTACTCGACATCGTTGCACGAACGCTAACTCGAAACTAAGATGTATCGTCGATAAATATCGAACGTATGAGAAAAATTGTGGTTTGTCGGTAAATATTGACGGTACGTATTGTCAATATCGTCAATATTTATTGACAAACCGCAACGTTATTGAGAAGCTTGAAATATTGACGATATTATTGATGAGGTCTGAGAGTACCCTTAAAGGTTAACCGCTAATAACAAAGCAAAGAAAAAGAATATCAATATTCGCTCGTGCTAAACAAATGATTGCCATATCATTCTCCTATTTACATTACAGTTGACGTTAACAGTAATTTATTTTCAGTGCGTTGAATAATTTGTCGCCGGCGCATGCCATACACACGCACTCGTTTCTCGTAATAGTCAAGCAGAAAGCAATACGGACGATATGGAAAATGAGAAAGTATTCAACCTGTAGTTATACTTAAAATTCTACTCACTATTTGTTTCGATTTTATTCATGAGACACTGAATTTTTTATGCACATAATATATCGTGCAAACATAGAAATGAAACAATACAAGAAACGTTGTTGAATAATTCGACAGAAAAATCGCGCGTCTTTTAACGTCCGACAAAAGAAGGAAAAAAGAAACAGTCGTATATAATTAATACGCACGTTTACTAAAGGCTGTTTGAGAAATATTCGTATCAATGCAGTTGAAAAGATGAGGGTAAACCACTGCTGAATGCAGGAGATTGCGATCAACGTATTGGAATGTATGTCACGCATTCACGCATATAGAACGCGTAATCATTATCGGGAGCATGAACGTATGCATTCGTAGCCTTGATTTAACCTTCCATTTATGACCGTGTATTTTTATCGCTTGTTTTCTCTCGAGACTGCTGTTCCCTTTCATCACCGTAACAAGTCGCAATTTATAAATATTTCACAAGTAACGAAGATACAAAAAAGAAAGAAAAGGAAAAAAAAAAGAAAAGAAAGGAGAAAAATAAAGAAAGAATGTAGTGACTTACTAACCGAGTAATATGAATAAAGCAGTGACCCGCCCACACGAAGCGATCATTGTAATGTAACGAAACGTTAAATTTGCAAATACGCTTTGAGAAGCAAACACCAGAAAGAGTGAGATCCTTGTTCTACGGATTGAAGAAAGAAATAACACGATCCGATCGTACGTAAGTCTTATAATGATGTAACAGAAATCGATAGATATATCATGTACGAATTGTTACTTTTGGCACAGCTTAAGAACGAACAACTAGTTCGTTGAATCGATGTCTTTAATGAAATATAACCGAGCGAATCATTAAGGTTGTCGACGTTCTCGAAGAATCGAGCCAATAATCCATATCGAGGCTAACAGTAAGAACGTCGCTTATCTCGGTTGGTGGAAATTATCTCGTGAATTGTTTGACTCAGACTTACTTACAGCTCCTGCTCGCAAACGATAAACGTACACAGTGGCGTCTGTGACGATGCTTGTTAATATTAATCGTGACATTAACTACCTCGTTTCTCCTTGCTATGCTTTAATTAAACTTATTAAAACAACATTCTCTCTTTAATGATCATTTCCAATTTTTTTTCGCCGTGTTCGCATTTGTATTCTTTGCATTTCTATTCAAATTGTATATATGCATATATGTATGTTTCTATAGAAGTATAAAAAGAAAAAAGAAAACAACAGGGAACGTCGACGTTTATCGAAGATAAGTAGGAGGAGACGCGATAGATCGAACGCTTCGATTGAGTGATCTGTATATGATGTTACGTATTTAAAGAAGGGAAAGGATAGCGCCACAGGACGATGAGCTTCCGTTGAGAGAAGCCCGAGAGTGTAGTTCGACAGCACACATTTTCTCAAGACATTTCTTCTATCTAGAAGCAAACGAATACATATGATACATGCGTGAGTCGAGCCCTAAGTCGATCACCTTTCAGGTTGTACGTCCGATTTAAAGTGCAACGAACTCGAAACTGTCGGCGGACCACGGCGCAAACAGCAAAACTATATTTTATGTAACGTTAACATTTTCCTTGCATAATTAATTTCTCCGATGATTTTTCTAATAGCCTCGATTTTAAAAGGAAAACGAAATCGTTGATTAAGCGGTTAAAACTTTTTGCACTTCTTGCCTTACTATCATGCGGATACGTTTTAGCGTATGGAATGGATTCTAGTTACATAAATTTTTCATTTCATATTACGAAAGCGATATTTTAGAAAATTTTATCTAACATTTAACTACGCGACGCTGTCTATTTGTTGTACTGTTTCCTTTTGCTTGTCATGTCTTTATACTCGCAGTAAGTATTATTTAAAATTCTTGTACATATCGCTTTCGGAATATAAAGTGGAAAATCTATCTGGCCGGAAACTTTTACATACCACAGTATATCATTGTCTCTACTGTATCTTGGTTTCTGCAGTGAAAGAGAATAAATTATAGTAGCAAATAGATCGAAATGGAACACCGCGGCGTAGAGCTTAACATAAAAGAGAAAGCTCTTATAGTTTAGTAAGAAACTTGCTGTCGTTGAAGAAAGATTAACGTGTACAATATGTACACATACAGAGTGTTTACGTTATTAGTTCGCAGCATTTTTCTCGTAAACGATAAATAGGAAAACATAAACGATAAGGAAAAAGATGAATGATTCAGAGAGGACTAAAAATTTCCATAATACAAAAATCCACGTGCATTTTGCGGTTGCAGTATCTTCTTTAAATGGAAACCTTTCGTTCTTTTTGCCATATATCGAATAATCGCGAATACGTAACTCGCTTTGAACCATTCGTCTTTTCCTCTTTCGCTTTTTACCTCGTACACTCGTCTCTCGATTTTTATGCGCGACCTTAATTTACGCAACCGGAAAATATATTTTCCCTCAAGTTTTAAAAGTAACAGGTATATACGGTAACTTAACATTAACGATATTATTTCAAGCGACGAAGAATTTGTGCCGATTAAGAAGAAAGGGTTGATCGTTTCGAATTACAATCGAATAAAATTTACTTCTGTTTTCTGAAACGTCGTTATCTTTTCTGTTATGCTATTCGAGATAAATAGGTATTTCTAAAACTTATACGTACTAGCTTTTATTGCCAATTTTATTTTTCGCGTACTGCCAGTCTCTATTTACACAATTTTCATTCGCGTAAGACGAATCCACGTGGAACGGGCACCTCGTGTAAATCGAGGGACGAGTTTACTTATCGTTTACCAGTAAAACGCTAGGAACTAACATGCTGTACGCGTTTAGGAGATTGTTGACATGATTTGCACAAATATCTACCGCTATAAGATACGGTTAGTTGTGATGTAACGTGCCGCTTGAGGTAGACTTTGTTCGCAGTTAATTTTCTCATATTTTCTCATACCATTACGTCGAATCAATTAAATCAAAGACAATAACGGAATGCTTTTCGATTCGTTATCCAATCGAAAATTACGTACTACGTATAATAGAAACAGCGACAAGTAGCTATCTGTACTCGTCGTATCATCGAACGATGATTTTCTTTTTCTAATTACCTAGCGAGCGATCTGTCGATTTAGTCTGTATTTAATTATGCATGAAACGAGGCCAACGTCGAAGCACATAGTCACAACAAATGTAACGCGCTCGCGGGATTGCGACAGGGACGATTAAGTCCGATACTTAACACGACACTTATCCACAATGTGTTTGACCCATTATTTGTACTGGTATATTGAGGCGACGAGTGTGCAAGACATGGTCCAATTAAGTATAATCAGCAGGGCCATCCGCGAAAGGAAGACTCAATGACCGTATAAAATGGGGTACGTGGGTGTTTCACTCGGATGCTGCACCCTCCTCGAAATTTTTCCTTGGCCTGCGTGCCATCCACTTTAATATTTCTCTTGTTAGCACTAGCGTTTGTTTCTGCTATGTCGCGCTATCTTTCAATTTATCTAACAGCAAGTGTTTCTTTTTGATTTTCCCCGTGATCGTATCTCCAACGTTATGCTTCCTAGTTTAAACCTTGAACTATGTCAAAGAGTCGAAAGAGTTGCGAATCTCCGAATTTCGAAATCTACCGGGTGTGATATATCTTCTTCGTAGAGAAAGATCATTCGTACGCGATTCGACACGACAAAAGCTTAGCAGACGTTCAACGACGGAAGAAGAAGCGAGACAAGCGTACGAACGAATGCCCGGAGGTAGCGGCATGTGGCGAAGGTATAGATTTACCGAAGGAAGCAGCTTAAAAGACCGTCTGTTGCGGGTATTCGTAACGTTCGTTGCACCGATCGTCGAGGAACACGATATAGGATTATGTCGTGTTATAGGCGTATTGAACGCGATATACGTCGCAGAAACCGGATACGTGCGGCCGCGTGTACGCATCTTCGTGTTCGCTTCGTGAATACGTTGTTACGCTACTTGTTCTTTGCGCTGCCAATGGCGAAAAAAGACGATAAGACGCACACGTGCTGCCCGGTACTCTCGGCTCTCGGTATTCTCGAGTCTTCCTTCTTCTCTCTCTTTCTCTCCTTTGTTTTTTTACTTTTTATTTCCAACTGAATACACATAATGGCTCGCAAAAGTATTTGAACAGCTCTGGAAACTGAATACACATAATGACTCGCAAAAGTATTTGAACAGCTATGGGAACTTCTTACGATCGTATTATGCGTCTTAAGCGAGACGTAATTTTCATTAACATTTTGAAATTTCATTAACATTGTACACGACTGCGATTAGATGTATTGGTATTTGAAACGAATCTGGAAATATATATATGTAAGATCGTAAATCTTGGGGTAATTTAAGTGATCGATTCTGAAGTCTGAAAATTGAGTTTTATTGTGAAAGTAGTTAGATAAAATACAAAAATAAACAACATTTGACACCTGTCTGTAACAATAAATAACAATAAATTACATAGACGCGAAATAACAAGTTCTATACAATGTTTACCTGAAAATCGAGAATCGATTTTCAACGTCCTGAGCTACCGATCTTTCTCCGTCAGTCTTCAAAATTATAAATGGTTATTCTGTGCTCTTGTCTATTTCTGATGTTGCTCTCTGTCCATCCGTTTGGGAAAAGAATGTCTCTCAAAAATGGTTGTCCGTAAAACAAAAAGAGTCCCTATCCCACGTGAACTCTAGGGAGCTTACATATATATATAGGGATAGTTGAGGATATTCATTAGAAATATAGGTGTATTACCCAGAGATCACCAACAGTATTTGAACAGTTAGTGTTAATAATATTAGTAAACCGTAGAGTTGGAACGAGGAATCATACAATGGCTCGCGAAGGTGTCCCGACAATTACAGAGATTACTCATGAATATAATATTCGTGTGGGAAAGAACATTTAGAAATTCCATTAACGCTACAGTGAAACGATTATTGCGATGAAGATATCGACCAAATTTAAAACTAATCTGAACATGTACATATTATAAGTTACAAGATATTTATCGCAAGCGTATTGCACTTCGCAGAGATACTTTCACCGAGGTATTCGAACAGTTCCCATTTGATCCTTCGTTGTATTGATAAGTTAATTAGACATCGTATTAAGTGTTAATAAGTTGTAGTACTTATGGCCACGTCTTTCGCGCTAATTATATGTTCGTTGTAAATGACTGTATGTAATATTTATATTTTTGGTTTCAGATCTTATCAATGCTATCAGGAGAGCCGTGTATCGTTACAGTGCAGATGAAATTTCAATAACAGATAAAGAGTACACGTATTCGCAAGCGTTTTCCGCGATAAGAGTTCAAATACTTTCGCGCGTTACTGCGTATCTCTTCACGTTTGAAGCCATTTTTTCCCTCCGTCGATAGCAGTTCAAGTCCTAGTTTGTGATTCGCACTTGTTCGAACGTTGCACTTTCCATAAAAGATAGGGGAAATATTCTGCAATTATAGCTAATATCTGCAAATTTTCCCCACATCCCGTAAATCATCAACTATCTCTGTTGTTAATTAAAACAGCAGATAAGAAATAATTATTTATAATTCCACCGAGTACCGTTTTTAGAGATATCTGGTCCCAAACGTTCTACGATTCTGATAATCAGACCGCGGTTTCTTTGTGCACTTATAGGAAATTTGAAACTGCAACAATGCACAGAATGGCACGTAGCGTAGAAATAAAAATGGAAAAATATATAAAATATTCAAACTACGGTGCTACTTATCATAACTAGAGTTACAAACACGATTAATACGATTAAACAAATGGGACGTAAATCAGAAATTTTCTACTGAATATTAGAAGAAGTGCGCTTACTTTCGACATATTATTCTACTATAAATTTCCCATAAAAGCGTAAACATTCGTAACCCGAATGATTCTTCGCTTAGGTTCCATTTTTTTAATTATATCCGTAAAAATAGGAATTTGCATAAGTATCCGCAATCCGACTGATAACGATCATTCTAATTTTAACATGTTCCAGGTGTGCGTAAAATTCGTTCTCCAAGTTCCCAGCACCATACGAACGTCTCTCATACCAAAGCGTAGTTGTCAAACAGCGTTCAGACGACCGACATATGTACATACGACGTCGATACAATATCGAAAAACTTAAATATTGACGATAATATTGATCTGTCTGAATGCTCGATAAAGATCGCTCTTAAAAGTTACGGTAAACGCGACAGGCACGAAACAAACTCAAAACAGGAAATTTATTATTTCAAATGGGTTTCTCCAAATGTGATGGCACGCAGCCAAACGGGTGCAAAGGACGTTTACGTCTGATCACGTGGAACAAAAAGAAGGAACATATTCTGCTAAAAGCCATAATTTAAACAGATATTAGCGCACAGACGAACGAACAAACACGCTCGAAGATAGGTACAATTTCACACACTTGTTGTTCGATAAAAAAAACGTAATCTGATCCGCGTATCGTTCGATCGCGGAATGACAAAAACGTTTCGTTAGAGAACTAACGCTATAAAAATTCTTGTTCAGGCAAGAAATTGTTGTTATTGACAGTTCGAAAATGCAGATTGGCGTGCAAGTGTTCGATTAGTTCGATTTCTTGCACACCTTTGACCGTTGCGTTGCAACGTGTCGATTCGTTGCGTCTCTCTTTAACTTCTCGCAAAATGCGCTGCGATTGCGCGATGTGTATCAACCGCGAAAAGAAATTCCTATGACGCATGCGAGTACTTTTGCACGTGTGAGGAATTAATATGAACAAATTATAAACCATTCATTGAAATTGAATGAAATTAACAAGACGTGTCTTGTTAACGACACGTGTCTACTGCGCTTGTTTATGCGTAATAAGTAGTACAGTCTGAATATTTTATGCGTTGTATGCTCGCATATTGCGTGCTGTCTATAGGTTTTTACGCTTCTAAATTTTTCATAAATGCAACATACACTCGGTATAATCGTCTGTTAAACATCTATCGATAAGAATTTATTCACGATCTAATAAGTTCAATTATTACATTCCGATACTTAAGAGTGGAAAGTTTCTCTATAAAATGAATATAAAGTAGGCTTGAACAGATAAGGTAAATGTTTGAACAGATTTAACAAGAATAGGAAATGGCTTTTTGCTCGATAAGAAATACGAAAGTCTTGATACGTATGGTAGGTGCGTTATATACATACAAATTAATTCTACGCATTGATTCCCGCTTGAAATTTGTTTTTTTAATATTAAAATATCGCTCGAGCGAATAATACAGTGAAATATGGGGTCCGATGTATTGTTACGAGGTCTAAATGTTTTCTATTTTTAGTTGGAACGTGACGCAAATAACGCAAGCGTCGATCCGAAGAACTAATTCGAGAGGAACGTTGAACTTTCCGTGCTGCAAGAAATCTAACAGCAGATATGATTCACGGATAATTTATCTAATATCTGTGTGTGTTATGATTGTGCAAACGTTACAATGAAAATGCAAACGAGTATTGTGAACTGCCGCGATCGGCCAAGATAGGGAACATTTCTAGCGTATCATGCGTGAAATTAGGAAGACAGTAAAATTATTTTGCGGGAAATTTATCGTTACTGAATTATTTTTTTCTTTTTTTTAACAGCGGCAAACATCAATCGTATTTACGATTCGATGGAAATATGAAGAATTCAACGATACGAATTGACTGAAATAGATTAGAAAATGAAAGGTTGCATCAAATGCAACGTTGATCATTTGTTAAATACTAAAAAATTAAACACACTGTCAGGCTACAAATATTTACATCCAAATTTCACGTCAAGGTTCGATTACACAGTTTAGAACAAACTTCTGCGAAATGTTTATTTTGCCAAGTAATCTACGCTTTC
This sequence comes from Bombus fervidus, assembly GCF_041682495.2. Classification (NCBI taxonomy): domain Eukaryota; kingdom Metazoa; phylum Arthropoda; class Insecta; order Hymenoptera; family Apidae; genus Bombus; species Bombus fervidus. The sequence goes on from NC_091532.1 coordinate 5,858,089, forward strand.
GTGGAATACCATCGAAAATACAAACCGCGAGAAAGTACAACGGTTAGGCTATAAAAACGTGCAAATATCGCGTGTATCGTGTGAGAGTTGGTGGTGCGATAATTTCGTATCGCTCAGATTTTATGTAAACATATCTCTGATGAAGTATCATTGATAAGCGAAGTAAACATTCAGCAGGAGAATACGAGCAAGCGGTATGAAAACATCGTAAATGCATATCGTATGTTTGTATGAAATGCTACGTAAATATGATCTGGCATTAAGTAAGAATATATCACGGAAGGATATATAATGGAATATATTGCGGAAGAATAATACTAGCCGTAAAAATGTATCATACTTAGACACGTATGTTTACCAAAACGTATGGAAAATTATGAAAGCAATTTTAAATAACAACTCGATTCCTCGGTCGAATCACGCTCTTTCAAAACGGTTTAAAAACTCGCGGAAACTTTGAGGATCCGCTGTAGTAGAACCGTGGAACAACAGTATACAACTCTGACACTGTCGCCGAATTGTTTTTTTAACCTTGAAACGAACGTGGTGCATTCGTGCGTGCAGCCAATCGGGAGAAAAATGAAAGGAGTAAGAGGAGACTGAAGCTTGGAAAGCGCAATCGCGCTTTTCCTCCGCTGAGAGGATCGCTCGCGTTTCGCAGTCCTTTGTGCCGGTAATTTCGACTTGTTTCACGCGAGTGCCCACTCTCGTCACGCCTTCTGTACCGCTTCGTTCCGATCGAGGACCGAGTCGTCGATTGTCGCCGTGAAAACCACTCGAAACGAGCTATACACACTGCTACCGGCACTCGTACAAGCACCCTTTTTGTTCGAAACGAGAGTTCCGAGAAGGGGCCTTCGAGAATCGGGCCACAGGAAAAAATAATGGAATCGATGGGGCAATCGTGCTAACCAATACCACCGCGATGCCATCGTGTATCACAAACGTGTGAACCTATACGATTCTTGGCGCTTTACGAAATAGATTCGTCACGATTCTTGGCTCTCTATCTCGTGTAATTCCCTCCTTCGTTAAAACGTTCTATCTTCTGTTTTTTTTAACGTCTTTCTTTTTTTTTTAATTTCAAGATACATGGAAATATTTGAAGTTTCTGTAATCCATTATCGGTAGATATAATATAGCGTAATATAATATCGGATATAAAGCCCTTATCGAAAGGTAACTTTCCGATCCTTGCAAAATGTATACGTTATATCAAAGTAATCTTGGCAATGGATGATTAATGTAAGAACGGAACATTTCCTACGATTTCGTTGACATTTACTCAAATCGATATCTAAAGGTTAACCTACGTATATATTGACTCTAGTGTGCAGTCGTATTACAATCACGCATTGCGGTTTCATTCTTTCATTGAACTTTTCCTACTGCTAACAATAAAGAGTTACGAAGCCTTAACTTTGTTCGAATGAGGCAGCCGCGTTAGTTGCAACCGCGAAGCTCAGCAGGAACTGCTGAAATATTCCTTCAATTTTTTTCTCTCATGCTCGTTAATCGAGCGATCTGAAACGCTTTACCAATGTAAACTCGCCGTTTCATGATCTGAAAGGAATTCAATTATTGCTTTTTTTAATATTATTATGTAACGGAAGTAGATTGTTTATAAAACTAGTATGAATTATCTTCATTGTATATTGAGACTGAATTGTAAGGTAATCAACTTCGTTTATTGTTACATAACGAAAATAAATTATTCATGAAAGTAGTTAAACAGTGGTTAACTCACAACACGATGGTTACAGAATACTCTATTGATTCTTTCAAGGACTTTTTCATATTTGTAATTTTGCCGAGCGAGAGTTTAACGTAAACGAGATCAAACAGCTAATGGCATTTTAATGCGTTATTCGATAAAGAAAGAAAGAAAAAAAAAAATAACGCGTTGATTCATGCTTGCAGCTACGACTTTATGTATAGGATATGAATATATCTAGGAACGGTAACGAAGCAAGTGAGAGGAAAGGAAGTAAATGAAACACAGAGTGAGATAAGTCCTTGGCCATCTGTTACGTAATAGTTATGCGCATTAAATGTTGCGTGGCAAAATTTGCAACAATTAACTCGTATATAATGAATATTATCTTTTTCGATATAACCAAACGAAATACGTTGCGAAAATTAATGACGCGTAAAAATATAAGCTTACAAAATTGCTCGTAAAGAAAAATTCGCATTCTACGCAGAAATATTTTTTATATATCTATTGCGTCATTTATTAGCAAATATTACCTTTTTTGCGTAATTTCAATAATTATAATAATTATAAGCCGTCTCCGTTGAAAATTGCAAGGTTAATAAGTATATCGCTGGTGTATTTAAAATGTTCCGCAAAAATTATACGGCAATGTCGATTTATATGCAAAAGAAATTATAGGAAACGAAAATGAAAATTATATTGCTGACGTATTTAAAATATTAATACGTCTATGGTAAAAGTAGTATAGCAATGTTCAATTGTAGCACGAAGAAAAAAAGAATGGGTGAATCCTGCGTATACGTAAATAATACGTATTAAAACGGCAAGAGAGACTCGATTTAAAAAGATTAAACGTTAAATAAAAATAAAGTACGGTATCTTCGTTACATCGCACTAACGGAGTAATAAACAAAAAGAAACATGCCACAACGTTTCACCATGGCGCGCGTAGATAAAACACTCGTGGCCCTGTGGCCATTGTGGCAGGTTCGCATGAACAGCGACATTCCACAAAATTATGGACAGAATCGACTGTGCGGGAGAAATCTAAAGAGACACAACGAACCTTGATAACCTTTCGATCTGTCATTTCAGAAATTTCAACCATCGTCCAATCCGTGCACGGAAAAAGATTACGACGCACGTTTTTTTTTTTCTCTCCTTCCCCCATCTCTCCCTGGCTCGCTTTTTATTTGACGCAACAGCAAGGTTAGAAAACTTAACTTCTCTGTTAAACGTGGATGACTACATTTAATTACTATTACTATTACTATTATTATTAGACTACGCGCAAGTTTATGTAAATTAATATTTTTATGATTACAATTGGAGAACTAGAACCTAAGCAGATATTTATTTCAGCTGCTAAAAGAGCGCGCATTTTCAATACTTTCTATACTTTTATATCGTTCTAGATATTTTTTCATCGTTAAACTTCTTATAAATGTATAAACGACCATAGATGAATTATTGTTATTGTTAAATCTAAAACTTGGTTCCGCCTCTCAAATACCTTGTCATGTGCAAGTTTTCATGAAGCGTTCTGTATTGCATGTATACTATACATTAGTGTTACAATAGAAAATTACAAAGCATTTGGCAAAAAATTCCGCGAACGGAAAGTAATTTTGTTTTCCTACTAGTAAGCGTGATAAACATGTATGTATAACGAGAAAGGTTAACGACTCCAAAAAAAATTGCCGTCACGATCGATAGAACGAACGGGATCGAATAACATAAACAGGACAAAACAAAGCATATTATTGGTCGTCGTCGATCGCATTGTCGCTTTCAAGCAGACTTCCATCAATTCCAGAAATCCTTCTAATTAATATACATGTAGAAATAGATATTTCCTATCTATTGTATGTCAAGGCTATGTAATTACATAATTGCAATGATAACATATCACCGCATTGCAATCTTGCTAATGAGGATGGTATTAATCATCAGATTCTCAGATACGAATAAGCAAGAAGTTGTCGAATGAAAAGAGAGAAAGAGGAATTTATTTAGGAACGAAGGAGGGTATTTTTTTTGGAAAAAAAAAAAAAAATAATGGATTAATCGCTTCTTAAGTAAGAGTAAAAATATGTATAATTAACGAATGCGGTTAGACTGGACGAACGAGAGTTTCGTTACCACGACCGAAACCATGTAACAGAAAGGACGAAGACGAGGGAAGTTGTTTCTTTAAAGGGGACAGTCACGCTACAAGTGAAATTGCGTAGTAGCACGCGTAGGAAGAACCGTACGTCCGTTTTCTCGTTCGTACCATCGACGAGAAGAAATGTTTCTTTCCTCTTTCTCTCTTTTTCTCGATTGTTCTTCTTATCTGGTTCCTGAGGAAGATAATCTGCGAAGCGTCTTTCCTAGCTACGAAGCGATTTCTTTTCCCGACCGTGGAGAAACATCCTCTCTTTCTCGATTCGCTCGCGAGAAAGAGAAGAAAGCATAGGAGGTGCAACAAGTTGAAAAGACTCACTGAACTCGTTGTCCGCGATGCTCGAACCGAGTTGGCCGAGCACACAGAAGGCCAGGAACAGGATGTAGAGCCATCGTCGAGGAGCTTCGTCACAGCCACGGTTAAAACACCACCGTTCACACGCCATATTTACGAAGCTGCTAAACTCTCCTGCGCTACACGAATATAAATCCGTGCGCTTCGTGTCCCGTCTGCCTCCCGCGGACGACCAGACGATGACGGAAGGATGAACAGAGGGAGGGGGTATGGGGAAACGATAGAGATGAAACGAGAAACGAGAGATAAAGACGGAAACACCCCGATAAATGAAATGTCGGATGGGAGGTAAACCGATGCTAGAAAAGGAAACCGGGTGAAAAGTTTGGGAAATTGTAATCGACGAAACAATTTGGGCTAGGTTTAATCGGTCGTCTTACATAAACGTTCACCGCGATAGTCACAAATGTCATTGAAAATACGATTTTCTACGACGGGTGGCTATTTGAACATGAACGTGCGGCTTATACGGCGATTTATATATTTCATTCACGAGCAGGCACGAACTGTACGCGAGAAGGCGAGACAGGCAGCCAAAATCTTGGTTTCACGTTCCACGACACGTCTTTAAACCGGTACCAGACGGATGAGAACGACAACGACGATCGCTTGTGGCATGAACGGCATGTTGGCACTCACTGACTTGCCGCCGTATTCTTCATACGCTCTCCAGCTAGAGTATCCGTTACATTATCTAGATAATAATGAATCTACAGTTTAGATAATCAAGCGATAGGAACCAATCAAGTCGTCGCTAGCTTTGCCCGATATATTTATTGGAGAAACTTTCGATTTTTTATTGATTTGTTAAAACTTTTGTTAAATAAGGATTTCTTCTATAACACCGATAAAAAATTCAATATTGGTGATTAAAAGGAAATAATAAAACATACAAATATTTTACCTCAATTTCTCTCTTATTCGATAAAAATGAAAAGTTCATTTTTTAAATTGTATTTGAATTATTATTAAAATGTTTAAAAAAAGGGGAAGAATTATATTTATATTATTCATGTCGGCAATAAAGATCTCTATAGTCTCCAAAGATGATAATATAGAGTTTATTCAAATAAAATTTAGCATTTACTAAATAAAATTTTTAATTTATCATCTTAAATTATTAGGAATTATTAATTTTCTAAGAACTTTACTATGTTAGAGAGACAGGTACTTGATAAAGAAGATGGACGTAATTCAGTATCATATGTTATGTCAGAAATGTAGGAATCACAAGGAGAAATAGGGAGAATTTTTCCCAATTTCATTTGACTTAAACATGGATCTGTTGTCAAACCGCTGCTTACTGTTTGATGTTGATCAAATATAGCCTGTATGAAATGATTGAAGAAAATAGTATTTACACATAAAAGGTTAATTTTTTAAAAGAAAAGCAAAGACAGTAAGAAACTATAGCATTGAAAACTTAATTCAAGTATATCCTGTTTACCGTAACCATTAGTTTATCTTGGAATGTCCTATGACAATGCGAATCATCTGAGATAGATGGGAACTTTAAAGCTAAATTAATTTGTCGTATTTGATCATATTTTTTCTTTATCCTATATGATCTATCTGTTGTTCTATACATATAATCTATTTCATCAAATGCATCTAATGCTAAAATAAGCTTAGAATTACGAATCCTTGCATATTCGTCTTTTTCTTCTATGTCTTCCTCTTTTTTTATAGATTGTATTATTCTGGATTGTCTCTCTTTTGTCATTTTACCCCACAAAAGATAACGTTGAGTCATCAAGAAAAGTGCTTGACCATCCATACCAAGAGGATTAATGCCAACTTGTTCAAAATATTTAGCAACTTCTATCCATACTTGACCTAATTTCAATGTAAAATATAATTCTATGGTAGATATCGTAATCTGAAAAGATATTAAGCAGTACAAATCACATCAAATGTTAAGTACAGGGTGAAATTTAATAAATATTTTTTTACAACTTACTCTATCCTCCATTGAAAGATTAGCATGTAATTTTTTATAATGTTCCTTGGCCATTTCATACTTTTCATTATCTCTTTCAATTATTTTGCAAATACTAAATATTTTTGATCTAACTGAACCAATCATGTCAATTATTGCTGGGCTATTATCTCTAGCTAATTTTATGCAGTAAGTATTTAACCACTGCTTCTTACTCATTTGGGGTAATTTCACGTCTAACAGATAGTAAACAGTATATTCAAGTTTTTATAAAAATATTAATAATTAAAATTGTTTTATTATTTGCCTTTTACAGTGCCATCCACATTTCTTTTAACTTCAATCCGTATTTCTTCTTCTCTCCATATTTTTGCTAATAAAGACATTAACCCTGTTCTTTTATCAGTAGCCCTCCATGTACATAAAAATGGCCCACAAAAAAAATTATCGCACATGTCAGTGAAAACAGCAAGAAATAAGCAACGAGAACAATATGGAACGATTTCAATAACATCAAGGATAATATGCACTCCACCATATCGAATAAATTTTTCAAGATTTTTAGGAGACCATATTATGCATTCCCAAATATACGAGCCTATTGCTAGTAAAAGACTAATAAAATTTTTTACATGATAATATTTATATATTCTTATTTTGTCGTTATATACACGTATATTACCGTTGATCCAGTTGGAATTCACTACCTTTCTGATAAATACAACGAAATAATAGTTCCATGATGATTGTAATACTATACTCTCCATATATATCATGGTAAAATTTTTGTTTTCTCATGAGTCTTTCAACTGATACTAATGCCAGTGTTAAAACCTTTTGCTCCTTTACTTTGAGTTTTTCAAATTTCAAAATATACTGAATAAGTTCTTTAGTCCATAGAAAAGGAAAAATTATTATATATCGTAGAATTGAAAAGTAACAAAATTTTGTCAATATAATGTATAGATAAAAAACTAACTAATTAATGATGATATAATTCCACATTCTCGGAAGTATGCTAATAAATATTTATTATTACTTAGAATAATTATGCAAATTGTTTTTATACAATTCATTACTATTTTGATATCAAATTTTGTATTTAGACACCATTCTAGCATTACACATAATCTGTAAAATATTAAGAATTATTTTACATCATAAAAATAAAGAGAGATGTATATTTATCTATTTTGACTACCTAATACCACCACCATATTCTATGAATTGTTCTGGCATTTTTGGTGCCAATATAGATAAAGCATTTACGGCATGATTCCATAAATCCCAAAATTGAGATGTGTTCCAAGTAACTTTTGTTCCCCCAATATCATCTCGATTAACAATTTGAAGTACAGTTTGCATCAATTTTCTCTTTATCATTAACTATTGTAAATAACATTAACATTAACATTAAAATGTTTCTTATAATTAAAAAAAGAGAAAGAGAGAAAGTAATTACAAAAATACAAGCATCAACTTCTGCTAAATGTGTAACAATTAATAATAAAGTTTTTTCAAAGTGCAAATCATCAGTAGTTCTACCAAATTTTATCACATTTGAAAATATTGTAGTAGACCCAAATTCAATTCCAATTAAATATTTAATAACAGCATCAGCTATACCACTACTAACAAGGTTCCAAGAAGGTAAGGTAATTGAAATTATAAGAATAATCATAGCAATTTCATTTCTAATCTTGACACTAAACTTTCTATATTGGCTATAACATATCTGTCGCTTGAAAGCATAACATAGGCCCCTGTACAATATAAATTAATTTTATAATTAATGCAATGCATTATTTCATACTCCTAAATATATTACCACAAAACACAATGAGTTGGTTTCAAATTTTCCTTTAAATTTGTTGGCATATTATTAGTAAAAGTAATAGATTTCATCAAGCTCCATAGAGTATTCATTATCAAAAGAGTTACTTCATCACTATATTCTTGCCCATCTAACAATAAGTCAGGAGGCCGTGTACATTGTAATTGAATTGCATAAGGAAGATCCATTCTTGTAAATATAACATTGAGTATATTAGCTTCCAGCATTCTATAACCTTTATTTAATATTATAAAAATATAATAGAAAATATAGTTCTTTAAATATTTATTAGACCTTCCAATTAAAATATTGATTTCTCAGTACGTACAACATTTATGAGAAATGGATGAAAGTAAGAAAACTAGTTCTAAAATTTTTGGATACATTCTTAGAAGAGAAGCTTGCAACAATTCAGTCACAGTTAATGGTAACCTTGAGTTTTCCATAGCTTTACGACAATGTTCAACTTTTATTGTAGGAACATTTCTTACTTGTTCTTTTAATAACAAAGAATCAAGAGCCCTATGAATTTTTAATGTTTGCTGCTTTGTAGGTAAGACTACAAGAAGATGTCCTAGCAATGTAAAATATTGTTCCATTATATCAATATGAATTGCACTTTCAGATGGCTTTTCTAATATGGGTGGTACATTACAAAGCTCTAACATTCTATCAAGATGTAGCTCATATTCTTTAACCGTTTTAACATTTTCACCCAAAAACTTTAATACTTTTATTACCAATGGTAAATCTTTAACTTTCTGAGAATTTGTAAGGAAATTTCTCTCATTGGTAATAAAATAGTTAATATACTACAATTATGCTTGTTAAAGGATACATAACCATCATCCTCTACTTTGTCAAGATAATCATATAAAAGTCTGCATATGCGAACTACGCTATCACTTGTTATAGGATCAGATATGAGTTTGTCCAATTTTTGTAGAATACAATTAGTATCCAGTTTTAATTGTTCGTAGAAATCTAATATTTCTTTTGATAATTTGTCAGTTTTAGGACAAAGGTGGGTAATATATTTTGGACAATTAAATTCTTTCCAAACATCGTTAACTTCCAATTTATTAAGATCATGTATTGCAGTTTTATTTTCCTCCATATGTACTATTTTTTTGGCACAATATATTTGTCATAGATACAATATAAAACTGTTGAACCGTTTAATGCAAAAGTGGTATAAGTCAGTCTTTCACCTTTCTAGTTAAACATTAATCTCGAAAGCATAACCCTTGTTCAAACATAAGTGGAGTAAGTATATCTGCATTAGTTTCACAGTGGATAGCAAAATAAGTAAGAATCGTCTAGTTGACTTTAGAGAATTTTTGCTTTATCTCATCATCTCATTGCAAAGTAATCAACTTTTTTAACTTACACTACTATTGTATTAAATGATTCATTTGTACACATATAGTAAATTTTACATTATTTTGAAAATAATATATGTAGAAGACGCTAAACAAAATGGTAGGTAAACAAATTCTTACCTTCTGTAACTACAAGTATCACATAAATTTCATGAAAAATTCAAATAACCACAATATTATTCTGGAGTTTACAACACAATATTTACGCAGACGAAACATACACATATATAAGTACAAGTGAATACTCGAACTAATGGCGCCCTCTGATACAATATATTTAGAACACCTAGATGGCGTTCCCGTCAAATGAACCGCCGACTCAGTGTGCTTTAATTCGATTCGAATATTGTCAAAAATATATAATTCATCGCATTTGATTTCATACATATTTATGATAAGTATTATAAACTATCAAAGAAGAGAGTAAAGATACAGTAACGTATATATTTAAAGTTCATTATCTTGAAAAATATCACTTGTAAAAGTCGTTCGTGTTAAGATAGTCACATACATGCGCGTTTAAATGTTTATGTGTCTCGTGCACGTGCAAGAGAGAGTTTGCAGCAGTCGCCGACGCTGTCGACAGTAGCAAGGTGTGTGCTTGTGCCTTTTACCTAAATCTTCCATCGCATCCAACAAATTTCATTTTCAACATTTAAAAATCGTTTATATCAATAGACAAGTTACACAGGTTAGTAACTACAGAAATGACGAACTTCCAAGCTATATCTACCTACAGTTTTACGAAATTAGAAAGTACACACATCTTACAACTATTTATCATACCGTATATTTCATATTTTCAATTGCTTGCCAGTAAAAACTGAAAATCAAAATTCACTTCTTGCTAATTGCAATTCTAATATGGTTACTTTTCAGTATTACATCAAGGTGCTATAAAGTTAATATAACACTAGAAAAATGATTAAAACAGTTACAAAATCTCAGGTATTTAACAGTAACAAAATGATATATTCCAGATATCGATTTCAAAAGATAGTAATCGATATCTACTATCTCGTTTAATGCGATAGACTTAGTTTCCTATTGCGTTGTCACTAGGCAGCAGATTTTTATGCAAATTCATATTTCTCAGAATATATTTAGGAGTTAGATGGACAACTGTTTTATCTACTAATTCATTATAGGAAGCGTTATACTTTCGATATTTTATACGTCTTTTCTATGCAATTTTGCACACCCAAATCTCTTATAAATGCATAAAAATCCGCGATTTAGTTATCACTTTGATATTCATTCGCTTTCGATTTCGGTTCGGCGAGAGTGCAGTTCGATAAAAAGGAAATTCCTATATTTGCAGCGAATCGAAAAGTGAATTGACAATTTTGAAGGAAGGAGAAAAAGAGTTCTGCGCGAAAGAAAAAAAGAGCGCATTAAACGCGGATCGGTGGCCGGTGCGGAGATGGTCGTTTGATCGTCGCTCGAAGTCAATGTCGAGATACACGGTCGCAGGTAGTCGCCCTCTACTACGCTCGTACGTAAGATTGGTTCGTGCGTGTATGGTGGTTGGTAGTAGTCGCGACGCTGCCGAGAGCAGCTGAAGTGCGTGTACGTCGTTCTTCGTGATCTGGCCAACACGGTGTTCACGGCGTGTGTATGTGTAATTCGTTTCTCGTCGAATTTTGCGTGGTCGCAGGGAGAAAGTGCTGAAGACGGATTAAGGATCAAAGAGAAGCTGGGTGTGACTCGCAATGTGACAAAACTTCGCCGACCTTGGCGGGACGGTGAGTGACCTTTTTGAATGGCATGCACGTCGTCGCTTCATTTTTTATCCGTATACAGAACACCGAGGTGCGGAGAACTCACCGGTGTTTCTACCGCTCGGCACTTTCTCACGGGAAAAATGTCTTATTAATTACTACGACAGCGAGACGCGTAACGAGCTTCGACCACAATTATACTTTCTGCCTTCGCCTGCTGAACCCTTTTCACCGTGTTCCGGCGGTCAGATAGCCACGTTTTTTTCCCTTTCTAACGTCACAGGTAGTATCTTCTTATTAACCTTTTACAAAATTCAAAGGAAACCTTGTTCTCTAATATGAGAATGCGATTCACGTCGCATTCTGTTGTTTTTAACGTTTGTCTCTAGAAAGAGAAGAGGAAAAAAAGAAAGGGAGGGAGAGAGAGAGAGAGAGAGAGACGGACAGACATATAGAGAGTAAGGAAGAGAAAGAAAGAGATAGTGGAAAAGGCGCGAGTATCTCCTTTCTAGTGGAAGAAAATTCTTGACATTTACGCATACAATTAGCCCATGCTGTATTTTATTTTCTCTAAACGCTTCCCGTATTCTGCCTACGTCTGTTTCACGCGCAATAACGTACGGTAGAGTTTGATCGATTCAACGTGCAACACATTGGCGTCTGGCTGTCCTTCTTCATGTTCTGACGTACGCAAATACGCATAGACACGCGGTGAAGACGCGCGTACGCGAATAATGATTTGCAAATGATACGTGATCGAAAGGTCTTCGATAAGAAGTGAAAGTTGTAAGGCGAGTAGAGAAGACTCAGGGGCGAATAAGAAGCCCGAAAAATGCTGCGTTAGAAAAATTTAGATACGCCGTTGCTTTGGAGGGTTAGCAGCCTCGTTTCCCCGAGCCGGCGAATCAATATTTGAGGGTAAGCGTCCCGACTGTCGGCGTCGAAGCTGCAGAACGTGAGTCACTCACCCCTGATTGCGAGGGAGAAGGAGAGAAGGATGACTCTTCTCTTTTCTCTTTCACCCTCTCTTCTTGTATCGCGGCTGGAGTAGGCTCGACTTGCCTCGACTCGACTCGACTCGATACGCGTTGCGCCGTTGTGTGCAGGAAGACTGCAACATTCAGGCGGAAGTTGCTCTTTCCATCTTCATCGTGTCACCCCAATGGGAACAAATATCGATCGATTTCTTTCACGTAACTAGACTGCGGAGATTTTTAGGCGAATTCGTATTTTTAAGAAGAAGACGTGAAACTAAAGAAACACGATTGAAGATATTTGTTATTCCTGTATTAAATACGAATTTTATGCACATTTTATTCGGCCAGAAAAATTTCTTACTTTATTGCGATACAAAAACGATATTTAAAATTAATTTCTTAATGAAACCCTTGATAAAATGTACGGAGTAAAGCTGTGCGTAAGGGTATGGCAAAACAGTATAATATTAGGAAAAATTCTTTAAAATATCGTTTGAAATATCTACGCTACATGTTTAGAAATCGATCGATTCTTCATTTTATCGGTTTTCGGATTACATTTATCTGAAAATAATATCATAGAAATCATAGAAAGTTTTTTCTGTTTAATTATTACAGGCTTCGGAACGATATAATCGAGGAGAAATCGCTAGAGATGTAGAAATTTGTTGGGAAGAGGCGGAATTTAGCTTGACGTTCTCGGTCGTTAATCGCCGACGGAATTAAGAAATAAACGCGTATCGAAGTTGTCGTCGCGGGATTTGGCGGCGGTTTAATTAAGATACTTACGAATTTTCGGATTCCCTGTACAATCGTAAGAACGGAACGTTAATTTACGACCTTTAAAAGACGACCATGCACGCATACGAGCGTGAAATGTATGCACCTAACTAAACCCGTTTGAGGGAGTCACGGTGGGAACAGGTTCCATAAAATTGAGCGTTCTTCCGTAGGACTTTTATCTCCGACTAACTATCTTCGCACCGTACCACGCTTGTATCTATATAAAATACCACGGCCCTTTCCCGATTTTCTAAACGCGTTCTCTAAGTCTTAGTTAGAAAGTCAAATTCTTTTGATCCTATGCCGATTATTACCACTTTTAACATATTAGATATCTTCTTTCGTTTTATACTTTAATTTAATTAAAATATCAATGTAGCTACGTTATTAGATATGAGAAGATAACAAGACAAAATATCTGTTCCAGTAGATTTCTTCACTTTTAACTAATTTTAACACCTACTAAATTTTATTTTATTAAAACAAATATCATCTATGGGCCACGAAGAAATCAGCGGAAGCGTCTGACTGGATTTTCCTTACTACGTACCATCGCCCTTACAAAATTTACAATGTCTCGGAGCCATCGTTGTCGCGCGAGATTAGAATCGCGTGACTTTCAGGAACGTAAATCGCGTGCAAGAATTTTTCGTTCGTATTCCTTCTTCCCAGCAACGGCGGAGAACGATATTAAGCACAATAGGATAGTTGTAAGTTAAAATAATGTTGGCTACCGTATTTATAATCGAGCGAAAGGCATAAGAAAGCGAAGAAGCGCGGACAGGAATGCTCGTACGATGACTGAATGAATGAGAATAAAGTGAAAAGTGGCATTTATTTTCGAATAAATCGAAAGAGGCACAGCCAGCATGACTATGTATATGAAAAGATAGTATCTCCGTGTAACACGATTACGATTCAAATCCTGGATTTATTCTCCAGTAACAAGTCGAACGCTATTTTGTTTGGATTCGTGGTAGATCGATCGCGGCTGCTTCTTGCAACTCATCAAATGGGATTTTAGGATTTTTATCGTCGCGAGATCTTTCATCTTCATCTTCCGTGACCAATTATCAGAGTTCGGAGAAGAGGAGACGCGCGTTCGAGAAGTCAATGAGCCAAGCTGTACTACGCTCGACTATGCTAGCCGGTCTACGCCTCGTCCTTTTCCGATTTTACCGCGCACCGTTACGTGAATATGGTTTCGCGTACACGTCTAACGGTTGTTATTGTAACTGCCTCGCAATACCACGGTTTTCATTCGATTTTTCATCGTACGCTTTCTAGAAACATTGATCGATCGTTCCGCAGTAAAATATTCAATTTGCTGAGTGTTAGAAAATTTGTCATTCCGGGGAATTTAATCTCGCTTGATTATTTTTCCTATGCTTCTGGAAGAATTCTAGAACAATTGTATTAATAATATATGCAAAATGTAAATTCCAATACGATGACTTTGCAATTTAAATTGCCTCGGAATACCGTTTAATCTGTCGTTCGTGCGATTCCAATAAAAATTCGTTGTCATTGAAGAATTATTAATTAATCGAGAAAGTTCTCTCGCTTCTTTTTACGGCGCAAGTAATGTAAAGAAATTATTCATCAAAATGTAAATCAAGTTATTCTGCATATTTTTGTACCTTTCTTCTTCGACGTAAAAGGGAACGGCAGAAGTTTCAGTTGCGCGAAATTATTCCAAAACGTAGGATCTAATTTATCGATTGCCAGAAAATGTATTATTCCAAGAGTTTGATCTTCCATGACTTTGATTTGTCGTCCTGGAAATTTACTTTCCACATTCTTGGCAAGGTCGACATTGCGATTCAAGTATTCCATACTTACACGTATGTCTAATAACCAACAAATCGTTTGAATCGAAGCGGAGTAGAGATAGATCGCATCTCTAATGGTAGTTTCATTGTCAATTAAGAGCTAACGAAGGAACATGTTATGTTCTCAGCAGTGATCATGTAGATACTTGCTTGGCTCTGCAACCTTGAACGGAACCGTGTACGTACACCGGTTATTGTAATAGGTATGCGGAGTTGTTCGCATGTTCATTCGTCAGGCGGTCAGATGGACGAAGGCGAGTACCACAAAACGAAAAGTTCTCAGGGATGCTGGCCCTGTTCTCTTCGCAGAAAAATAATTCCTCCCTAATTTTGGCCAATCTTCGTCGGCCGTTGCAGCATTGTAAAACACGAAGACGAGACGCGGATGATTGGGAAAAAAGAATTCATCGAAGATCTGGTAGAAATCGATAAAATGTTTTCTCGACTCTTTCATATCTTGCAATTTATCATGTAGGAAGATATTAACTACGAGATTATTTCGCTAGATTCTAGCCTGGAGCATTACTTTCTAGGCTTAATTCGAGATTTAAAAAAAAAAGAAGAAATCGCAAGACTTTTTGATATCAGCTTTCCCAGTATGCTTAAAGAATATTTGCTAGCTTTTTATTTTATCTGAATTAGAAACACCAAAAACATTCAATAATCGTTAAACTGTAAAGGTGGATATTTCATGCCCGAGGCTATTTCGATCGGGTTAAGAATTTCTCGCAAGGTAGTAGGTAGAGAAGCTTCATTTCGTCGCTTAGAAAAATTTAACCGGCAAAAGTTTCGTCATAATCTCAGTTTACAACGCTTCATGATGTTATATGAATTTTTGGGAGATTTTTTTAACAAGTATTATCTACTGAGAAATGCATCGGACACGAAAGACCCGCGTATTACACGTTTACAGTTCGAGGATACCGTAACGACGTTTACGGAATAAGGGTTAATAATATGATGTAGTATGAGCACGGTTACGACGGTCCAGAACTTGAAATATCGCTAGCCATTACGTAGCCATTACAGAAAATTTAGTTTCACGAGAAACGTGTTTCCAGTTTACACGTTGCACTCTACAATTTTCCTTGAACCTCTGTAACCGCGTCAATTTTAGAGACTAAAAAGAAAAAAAAAGAAAAAAGAAAAGCAGGAGAAAGAAGAATCCTTTCCTGGACACAATTTCAAGAAGATATATTTTTAGAAAATAGAAGAAGGAAATCGAGTTTTTTAGTTGAAAACTGTAATGGTCGTTTAAATTCGCGAACAAATGGGCGAAATTCCACGTCGTTTTATTGTGCAATTATTTCACAGTTAGAGAAACAGTCGGTGCGTGTCGAGTCAATTTACACCGGGCTCTCTATGGGATTTCTGTGCACGGATTAATGGGATTCAGAGGATTTGTAGAGGCAGTGTCAGCTGGGGCTCGCTACGCGCCGCGTCAAAAGATCATTACCGGAGACTCGACGAACGATTACAAAGCAGCGTTGCGCCGCGTAACGTCGATGTAATCGATCGAGCAATAAATCCTGCTGCCTTTAAACTTTTTGACGGGGCATTTCACGCTTCCGAGTTCAGTCTGTTCGTGCGAAAAAACACGTGGCCCGTGTGATCCGACGAAAAGTCGCGTGCCGGCCAAAACACTAAATTGTATCGCTGATCTCTGGAAAGGCCGATAAACGTGGTTTATGTCTTCATTAAAACCAACCAAATTGTACGACTTGTCTTTCGTTGCTCGTTCTTAAGATCGTCCGACCGCTGGTCGAATAAGAAAACGGTTTAGTAACGTCGAGGCTAGTTTGAAGGCGAGTGGAGATGGGCTACTTACGGGGGCTTATCTACGTTTTCTGAGAAGCTGCCCGATCAATTTGAAAAGGTGCCTGTCATTAGGAGGAAAGATGCAGACGTGGCTTTCAAGGATAATTGGTAGGTTCGAGAATTCCAGGTCTGGTTGTCATGCCATATTTTTCGCGTAATCCGCGTAATTAATAGCTATTTCACAGAAAACAAAGGATACTCCGACCCTTTCCTGTGGGTAAATTGCAGGAATATGGGCAGTTTGCTGTATAAAGGTGTGTACTCACCGGCACATGTTCGCAAACAGTGTTTTGCAAGATCTTGGCGCGAACGTTTTCTGACCACTTTGCCGACGACTTTCTCGGGAACATTTCTTCAAATAAACTCAGTTCACCGTATCTACAATGACATTTGACGTATCTGTAGTCTCTGGACATATCGAATTCGGATCGAGTTGAAGTTTTTCATATTTTTCATTCTTTTAAGAAAATTAAAAGGACGAAAAAACGTCGGCGAGTATCTCATCGGCAAACTCTGTTAATTGCTGTTATCTCTTATTTGCTGTTATTCGATGACCGGAGACGATGAATAGTATGTTCGCGAATAGTATGCGAATAAACGGAAAGCGGACGATGGACTATCCACGACGTATGGTATTTGAAAAAATTAAGCGAGTATTCGGTTTAACCATCGTGGACAATTAATTTTACGTAGTGAAGAAACACACGAGTACAGGGATAGGAATCTCCAGGCGAAAAGATGTTATCGTTATCGCGCATTTTCCACCAGGCGGTTAACCGGAATTTAAGAGTCGGCGACGTGTGAGCGAGAACGAGCATGGAATATCAAGCTGTCTGCACCGTCCATGGAATACCATCGCTGGACGCGTTTCATCGTGTAAGAACGTACGCACCCAAGCTCGGCGGAAAATTGATCGTCTTTCGAGCCATTTTTTTCAAGCTCGTTCGATTCGGAGCAAATGGAGCCGAAGAATAATCGTTGGCAATTATATTGGAAGTGCGATCATTTCCGAGTAAACGTAGCCGGAGTAAACGTTTAACACGAACGACAGAGAACGGTAGTTGGCACGTAGGTGTTACACCCATTGATCCGTACCTGATTCGTTCAAGCAATTATGTTAATAACGACGGACGAAGGCAGACGTAGCTCGAGGTTATTAGAGTGCACCAGCGTGTCTGAAACTTTAGCTCTACTACTATCTTAACGATCTGTGAATCGTTTCGTCCTACGCGTTACCGTAAACTCATCGGTGCAATCTCGAAGTTGAGAGCGAGCGCGGATGATTCGCGAGTTTTCTTCTCGCGCAGCAGTACGGTGTGCAATTTCGTTTTCTATGCAGCTCGCTCGACGGATCTTCTTGCGACACGTTGGTCACGCATGGTACCGGTTTTTACCGCTGAGTTTCTGCGATGCGATCGTGGACTCGCGTAAGGGAAAGGTGGCAAAACGTAGCAAACGTTGGATAAAGCGCGGACATTAGAGACGAAAGCGTAAGGAAGCGATTTCTTGGTGATTCATTCGAGCGGAGTATTATCGGAGCTGAGGAGAAACTCGTCATGCTCGGCAGTAACGAAGAGAGTCGATCGCGTGTGGTATGGCAATTTTTATCGTAAGTTTCTGCCGAGCAAAAAATGACAAAGCGGTGATAAACGTTGCCGTGTACATCGGGGATGAGAGCGCGAAGAAGACTATAGCTTAGTAATTATTCCGAGCGAAGTATTATCGAAGCGAAGGGAAGATCGTGCGTCGCGTCTCGAAGAGGAACGAAGAAGCGGCCCTCCGCCTATAAGCATCACGTCCCTGGCCACCTCCTCGGCTCCTTCGTTCGTTTTTTTCTTGTTCTCGTCGGGTCGTTTTGTTCTGAAGGCGAGTCGGCTGGTCCGTGCTCGTTGTCTACCTGCTCGTAGCTGGTTGTGCAAGCGGTGGTTCGATTGGTTCGTGCCGATGCACCATCCGTTTGGATTGGTCAAACCGGATCGGTTAGCCTCCGGGGAAGGAGGATCGCGAGCCGATGCCACCAGAGACCTATCGTGCTCTTGCTACGGTCAACTAGTCCCGTGATCTCGAGGACCGGCGATTCTCTAACGCAACAAGACAAACAGGACAAAGAAGAAGATGCTCGTTGCAGACGGTCGTCCTTTGCGCCACGTATTACCTTGGGCCTTATTAAACACGCGCAAACGCGTTGAAACGGGTTGCCGTTACAGTACCACAGTACGAGTAGAGTGGACCATTTATAACTATACCGAGCCTCCCCTTCGAATAACACAGCGTTCCAAGTCGTTGGAGAATCGTTCGTTCAGATGGGATAATCGAGGAAAACTTGCACCTTTCGTATCGTAATCTTACTTAGGAGAAATTTTTTACTTGTTCATTACGTATTTTCAGACGCCTGACGATGATGTACTATGTCAGAGAATGCTCGATATCTTAAGGTCTGAATGCTTGAAAATTAGAATTTTACGAGATGGCTGGTACGTTACAACAACGAACAGGTTGAACGAATTTGCCGTAAAAGGGAACGCGAGTCTCTTGGTGCAAGGAGGGTGAAACGAGCGGAAATCGTCGTTCCCACGTTTTACAGCGGGTATCGCATTCTCACACTGGCGGAAGATATTCGGTGCGAGAAAGCGGCGGTGCTAGATGCGTTTTTTCATCGATTCTTCTGCGCTCGAAGAAAATGCAATTAACTGGAAACGAAAAGTTCCGTCTCGCTGCGATTAATAAAGTCCAACAAAATTCTTGATTTTCCTGTAAACGAACTCGTCTACCGCTTTTTGCTCCTAGTTTCCTAGGTCGTGCGTACTCGATGACCTCTTCTAGGTACGATGAATTATTCAACGGCTCTCGAGACTTCTCGTTTCTCTTGCTTCGTCTAAAATATTTTGTGAGTTATCAGAGTGAAGAAAACGAACGATTCGAATTCTCTTTTCCTGCTCGTGTCTGGCTCAAGGTCATGATCTTTGAACCAACGAGTGGCACGATTGCTTCTCGTGTCCTCTACTTAGACGTTGAAACCAGTTTAAAACCAACCGAACTAAGAAGCAACGCTACCTGCTTTATTATTAAAACAATTAGAATTACATTAACCAAATACAAGTAAAGAGTATAAAAATCAAAGTGACACGAGATCAACGTCGAAGAGAAACGATTTTCCGATTGTTTCAAGAAACGTATATATTTAACTTATTAATCTATTAAGCAACCAGTGTTTCATTCTTTCGTTTGCGATTTTTTTTCAGCCGATTCGCATTATCGAATTTTCTTTTGAATTCCATTTTTCAGTTTCCGTTTCTCCCTCCACCTATCTTCTCAAATACGTAAATTTTCAAGAATTCGAAGTATCTATAGATTTTTACCTATCGCGATACCCCTTGCTCCAACTGCCGAAGGAAATTCCTGAAGGTTCGGACCTGTCCCTAAGACGTGAACTGGAATGTTGACGAAACGCCGGAACGAAGCGCGCGACGTGCTATCGTAAAGGCGATAGAGAGCCAAAGAGGACCACAAATATGCGTCTATCGTTCGATGAACACCGTGAAAGTTTCAAATCTAAAAACCAGATTTTCTATTTTACAGATGGAAGGCCGCGCGAGCGTACGTTGAACCGAACGAGCGAGCAGAAAGGGGATCGGCGACAATGGGACACTTGTCTGGGAGGGTAGAACACGCGAAGAAGGAGCGGTCGTTGTAAGAGGGTGGTTGTCATGGCGAGGTGGAAATGGATCTTCTCGTTGCTCGCGGCCTTCTGCACCCTGACCGACGCGTACCTGGCGGTGCTGTCTTCGAGCACGCCCGCAGGCAGCGTGGTTTTCGAGGCAGGTGTACCGCAGCTGGGTGGGCGTCGAAAGTACGAGGTTTCGAACGAGAGGACTGCCTGGTTTGCCAGGAAGCTGCTCAAGGTGCATCCTCACACTGGCCGGGTCACGTTGGCGCGATCTTTGAGCTGCGACGGTCTTCAGTATCCGCGAATCTTCACCTTCTACGTGGACTCGACCAGTTCAAGGTTAGGCAGACCGACGATCGACTATTACAGTCTGCCACTCAGGATCCTGATCACCGGTTGTGGCGGAGAGAATCGAGATCTAGCTGCTACCAGGGGATGGATGGCGGAGACTTTGGCCTCGTACGCTATGCCCAGCACCGAGAGGTGAATCTTCGGTTTTTAACTAATTACGAGCCTATTGTTTTCATTGTTTCGCGTACCTTTTACATCGCCCTTTGAAAATACTCCGTTCGTTTTATCCGATGATTCGATAAATAACGTTGGCATGTACATCAAGAGATTTAATTAGGAAATTAAACGAAGGAAATTGATATTCGGGATTTTTGTACGCGATTAGAATAAAGAAACGATGAAAGTGAGAAGGATAATATCCGAATCGATGAGATCTAATTCGATTTAAATTTACAATATAGGAAATTATTTCTCGGACAATCGAATACGTCGACCCAACGGGAGACTCCCCGTGGCTGATGTTCATTTAGATAATCTGCTGGTAATTAGCTCGCCGCATTAACTGCTATGCGAGCTTCGTTCCTATTTTTCTATGATTAATTCACGTGACGTGACAGCGTAGTAGTTAACGCGCGCAGTTTTACCGGGAAACAAGCAACGGTAATCGCGATAAGGGATAATAAGATTCGCATGCTGTTCTTCTGTCTGCCAACAGGTTCACGGAGGTTTGCCTTAGAACGTCTCAGCTGGTAGCAGCGTTGCGAGACTTCCTTCCACAGACTGCCCTAAAAGAGTGCGAGACTAGGTGGGGTGGCGTAGCGGATCCCAGGTTTCTGATCGAAGGTGCAGCAGGAGATTTGGTCTCGGCAACGGAGCAATGCTTGGTGGATCCTCTTTGGAAAATCTCCGTGTCGATGAATCTCAGATGTGGCATTGAGTCGCGGTTAACCGACGCGGAACATCGTCTGAAGATCGTCTTTCATCACCGTCAACTGGACGACACGGATCTCGGCAGGCGAGTCCGCAGAGAATTGAAGAATCAGTCTCCGTATTTCGAGCAATCCCTGTACGTTGCGGTCGTCGAAGAGGAAAAAGAACCTGGCGCGTACGTAACATCCGTGAGAGCCAGGGATCCTGAAGGAGGCACGGTTCGTTACTCCATGAGTTCTCTGTTAGATGCACGATCACAGGCGTTACTCGTCTTGGATCCAGTTACGGGAAGGGTTACGACACGCGCTAGATTAGACAGAGAGAGCGTGGACGTTCACTATTTTCGGGTACTTGCCGTGGACGACTCGTTCCCTCCGAGAACCGGTACTACCACCTTACAGGTGAACGTCCTGGATACGAACGATCACGCGCCAACCTTCGAGTGGCCGGAAGACGAGGCTTCTATCAGAGAGGGTGTACCAGTTGGTTCTACGGTCGTTACGGTCAAAGCTACGGACCAAGATGCAGGCAGAAACGCCGAAGTCGAATATTCCATCTTATCGACGACCAGCGGCAGTGGAGTTGCTAACGCCGACGACGCTCTGACCTTCAGGATAGATCCGAGAACCGGTGTTGTTACAACGCGTACGCCTCTCGACAGAGAAAAGACCGAGGTGTACACGGTCATCCTGAGCGTGACCGATCAGGCGACACCACCTTCCGCGCGAAAATCTGCGAACGCCACGCTGGTGGTCCGCGTGCTAGACGATAATGATAATTACCCTCAATTCACTGAACGTACATACTCTGCTTGGATACCGGAGGACTTGGATTACACGGCGAATCCGGTGATAGCGCGCATACGCGCAACGGACGCGGATTCGGGGAACAACGCGGCTGTTCGATACGCCATAATCGGTGGAAACACGCAGAATACTTTTTCCATAGACTCTATGATCGGCGACGTGGCTCTCGTCAAGCCTCTGGATTACGAATCCACCAGGAGTTACAAGATAGTTATACGCGCTCAGGACGGTGGTTCGCCAGCCAGGTCGAACACTACGCAGTTGTTAGTGCACGTAGGAGATGTGAATGATAATGCGCCGCGATTTTACACCAGTCACTTTCAAGAGTCCGTGTCGGAGAACGTTCCTATAGGATACTCGATGCTGAGGATACAGGCGTACGATGCCGATGAGGGTGCGAACGCTCAAATAAAGTACACTATAGGGGCGCGAGACTTCTCCGGAGCTTCCACCGAAAACTTCCCCATAACCGTTAACACGGAGACTGGGTGGATCTATACAACGAAACAGCTCGATCGTGAACAATGTTCAAGGTATAGTTACATTTAAGGATCGTAACTGTTATGATCCAAATTAAAAAACTTATGCTATAGGAGTTTATAGTTTGGTTTAAATAATTTCTGGTTAAGAATAATCGTCGTAAATGACCTAAATGCGGTTAAGTAGATTTGGCTATCGATGATCATTATGGAGGGGGAAAATATTTTTTGGTTTCCGGTAATCATTATCGATGGCGAAAAATTTTGTTACTTTCGATCATCGTCGATTTTAGTCCCGGTACTAGATACTATCTACGAGTAATATTAACGAAAGTTGACAATCGTCTCTCATTATATATCAATTGATTAAACTCTTTATTTAGGTACCAGTTTACCGTGATCGCAGCGGACTCTGGTGAAGTACCAAAATCTGCGAGCGCTACCGTAATACTTACTGTAACCGATGTGAACGACAACGATCCTTATTTCGACCCTAAGAACTACGAAGCTGTGGTGTCTGAAGACGATCCCCCGGGTACTCCTGTCACCTCTGTCACGGCGACCGATCCTGACGAGGACGCTAGGATACATTACGAAATCACCGCTGGCAATACTAGAGGTCGATTCTCGATCGCGTCTCAGAATGGACGTGGTTTGATAACAGTAGCTCAACCGCTCGATTATAAACAAGAAAAGAGGTTCGTTCTTACTGTCACGGCCTCTGATAGCGGTGGTAGGACCGACACAGCTCTCGTTTATGTCAACATCTCGGACGCCAATAATTTCGAACCGGTTTTTGAGAACACACCGTACGCTGTGTCACTGTTCGAAGATGCGCCCATTGGCACAACAGTTCTCGTCGTCAGCGCGACCGATTCAGACGTTGGAAAGAATGCTCAAATCACCTACAGCTTAGGCACCGATGGTGGGGAGTCAGCGTCCGAATTTACCATAAATCCACAAACAGGAGCTATCACGACCACTCGTACTTTGGATCGTGAACTTGTACCTGGCTATTTCCTAACTGTTACCGCGAGAGATGGAGGCGTGCCACCTTTATCGGATACCATCAACGTGGAAATATCCGTTACGGATGTGAACGACAACGCTCCTGTTTTCGAAGCTCCTCAATACCAAGGAACCATTCCGGAAGATGTTGCGGGTGGTACTAGTGTTCTCAGAGTTTCCGCCACCGACGCGGACACAGATCTCAATGGCAGAGTAAGAGCAATTTGAATTTCGCTGATCAATCTTTTTGAAATTCTTTTGAAGCGGATGAGATATAGTCGTAACGGTAAAAAATTGAACGACATATCGTAACAGTTTTGATAGTAAGCGTTAATAGTAAAGTATTAAGAGTAAAAAGTTGAGTGTAATAGATAAATTGTGTGAGACGTTTGTATTTAAAGTACACCGTGTTATAATAAATAAATCGTGTCTATCATTGTACCATTGTTTTAGGTGAGATACGCTTTGGAGGACGACGGGGATGGCGCCTTTGCTATAGACTCAAGCACGGGTGTAATTAGAACAGCCAAGCCATTGGACAGAGAATCTGTCGCCATGTACACTTTGAAAGCAGTTGCGATGGACAGAGGATCTCCCTCTCTCTCGACGGTAGTGCCAGTGACAATTAAAATACAGGATGTGAACGATTCTCCACCCGCTTTCGAGAACGACAAGATCGTTCTTTACATAGCCGAAAATTCGCCGATCGGTTCAACCGTCGGTGAAATTTACGCGCACGATCCGGACGAAGGACCAAACGCCGTTGTACAGTATTCCGTGATAGGAGGCGAGGATTCAAACAGTTTCGCCCTGAATGTCAGGTCAGGTGCGGATCGCGCGGAACTGATTACGCTCGAAGAACTGGACTACGAGTCGCCAAAGAAAAAGTTCGAGTTAGTCGTGCGTGCCGCTTCGCCTCCTTTGCGATCGGATGCTCTAGTTCAGATACTAGTAACCGACGTGAACGACAACGCGCCCGTATTGAAGGACTTTCAGATTATATTCAATAACTTCAAAGACTTCTTTCCGACCGCTCCCATAGGCAAGATACCTGCTGTGGACGCGGACGTCACGGATAAGTTAACATACACCGTGCTTGCTGGGAACAATGCCAATTTGATCGACTTGAACAGAACCACCGGTGAAATCCGACTGTCGCCGCAATTGAACACGAATGTACCACGTGTGGCGACGATGGAGGTGTCCGTCACGGACGGTATCAACGAGGTCAAGGCCACGATGACTCTCTCGGTGCGCCTGATCACCGATAAAATGCTCCTCAATTCCATCACCGTTAGATTAGACGACATGACGGCCGAGGCTTTCCTCAGTCCTCTGCTGGGATATTTTCTGGATGGTTTGGCAGCAATTATCCCGTGCCCCAGAGAGAACATCTTTCTCTTTAGCATACAGGAGGACGCCAATGTAAATGGAAAGATCCTAAACGTGAGCTTCTCTGCGCGTAAAGTAGAACCAGGCGTGACGGACGAGTTTTACAGCCCGCAATTTCTTCAGGAACGTGTTTATCTGAACAGGGGTATACTGGCGAGACTGGCCACAGTTACGGTACTACCGTTCGACGATAATCTTTGCGTCAGAGAACCCTGTTTGAATTTCGAGGAATGCGTAACGGTATTAAAGTTTGGAAATGCTTCTGGATTCGCTAGTAGCGACACTGTACTGTTTAGACCTATATATCCGGTAACGACCTTCGCGTGCAGATGCGCGAAGGGTTTCACTGGTAGCAAGGAATCTTACTTATGCGACACGGAGGTTAACTTATGCTACTCGAATCCGTGTATGAACGATGGCACTTGTTACAGAAGAGAAGGAGGATACGCATGTTTCTGTGGCCCCGAATTCGCGGGAGAAAACTGCGAAATCTCGTTGAACAAGGACTCTTGCGCTCCAGGAATCTGTAAAGGAGGTTCCCAGTGTACCATGAAAACGACTGGCGGTTTCACTTGTGAAGGTTGTCCTGTGACGACTCTAGAAAGCGTGACTCCACTCTGCGAGCTGAAGGCTCGTAGCTTTGGATCGGCAACGTTCCTCACGTTCGCGTCTCTGAGGCAAAGACACAGGCTGCATATCAAATTAAGATTCGCTACCGAAGCAGCAAACGGTCTTTTGCTTTACAACGGGCGATACAACGAGAAACACGACTTCATAGCTTTAGAGATAATCGATTCCGAGGTACAGTTCAGCTTTTCCCTTGGCGACGAGATTACCCGAGCGAGTGCCAGCATACCTGGTGGAGTATCCGATGGTCAGTGGCACGAAGTGGAAGTCTCTTACATAAATAAAACTGTAACGATCTCGCTCGACAACTGTGACGTTGCTCTCGCTTTGGAATACGGCAAGAGACTTGGATCGAGGTGGTCTTGCGCGGGGAGAAGCGAACAAGTGTTGGAGGAACGTTGCAGCATCGTCACCGAGACGTGTCATCGATTCTTGGATCTAACAGGACCTTTGCAATTAGGTGGCCTGCCTGCTATACCATCTAGTTTTCGTATCAGAAACAAAGATTTCGTGGGTTGCGTCAGCGACCTGTACATCGATCATATTTTCATCGATCTAAATTCATTTGTAGCCGACAATGGCACTAATCCTGGTTGCCCAGAGAAGGTTTCCTTCTGTTCATCGACTCCGTGCAAAAATAACGGCAAGTGTCGAGAGATATGGTCCGGTTTCGTTTGCGAGTGCGAAGAGAATTTTGCTGGACCTACCTGCGCCGATGAAGTCGGTAAACCATGGAACTTCCACGGTGACGGAATGCTCAGCTTTAATCCTTTACTGAGACCCATCCAGCTTCCCTGGTTAACAGCGCTCAGCCTGAGAACGCGATCCAAGCAGGCGTTCGTCATGAGCGTGCAAATAGGGCAGAACAGTTCTGCGTTGCTGGAGATCCGAGAGGGTAAACTAGTTGCTCTGTTAGACGGCGCGGACATCATTCAAACATGGAACGACGTCGCCGACGGCGAATGGCACAGAGTGGAGATCACTTGGCAAAGTGGTCACGTCTCTCTCGATATCGATTACCGGAATAGGCCCATATCCTCGTCATTACCAGCGAAATTACAGGGTCTGTACATCGGTAGGATACTGGTCGGTGGACCGGAGCAATCGATGAACACCGAGCTACCATATTTCGACGGCTGCCTCCAGGATATTCGTATAGGCAGCAACCAGAGCGTATTATTAAGACCGACCGTTCAGGAGAATGTCGCGACCGGCTGCAGTTCGGAGGCCGAGTGTAACGTCGACTGTCCGGAAGCATCGATTTGCGTTCCAAAATGGCAAGCGGGCGAGTGCGTTTGCGCGACCGGTCGCGTAGGACGTAACTGCGACCGCGTTTGTGATTTGAATCCCTGTAACAGTACTGGAACCTGTATCGAGGATACGGCCTCTCGTAGGGGATACAGATGCGATTGTAACTCGCCAGAATACTCCGGAGACTACTGCGAGATTAAAGCTGACCAACCTTGCCCGGCAACCTGGTGGGGCTCGCCTGTGTGTGGGCCATGTCATTGCGACGAGTCCAAGGGCTATGATCCTGCATGCAATAAGACTACAGGCGAATGTTACTGTAAGGAGAATCACTATCAACCTTCGGGTAAAAAGGAGTGCATTCCATGCGAATGTTACACAACTGGAAGCTTCGGTCCTCGCTGTGACACCGAGACTGGACAGTGCCGATGCAGAATCGGGGTCATTGGACGGTCTTGCACGGCGTGTCCCAATCCATATGCCGAAGTCACTCTTCGTGGCTGCGAGGTGGTGTATGATGGGTGTCCTAGATCTTACGCCGAAGGTTTATGGTGGCCGAGGACCAAGTTTGGAATGACTGCTGTCGAGGATTGTCCTGATATCGCTGAAGGAAAGACTTCTAGATCTTGTGACGACAAACTGGGTGGTTGGCAAGAACCTGATCTCTTTAACTGCACCTCAGAAGCGTTCATCGAGCAAAGACATCAGCTAGCCGCGTTAGAGACCAAGGATTTGACTTTGAATACCTATGTCGCTGTTAAAATAGCAAAAGACGTGCACAAAGCGGTGAACGCGACCAAAGACTTGTACGGAGCTGATCTTTTGATCGCAGAATCCTTGCTGATAGCATTGTTGCAATATGAAGAAAGTTTGGTCGGATTGAACTTGACTCATAGTCAAGATAAAGATTACGTTTCTCATTTGGTTGGCATTTCTAGCCATATTCTGAAATCCAAATATGCGGAGAAATGGTCGAGGATTGAGATTCTTAACGGTGATACTCCTGACAAGATTTTGGATGCAATGGCGAGTTATTTGAAGACCTTGACTGCGTCTCAACATGATACTTTTACTAATCCTTTTGAAGTAGTCGACACTAACGTTGGTAAGCAAAATGAATATTTTTGTTCTCTTTTCTAGTCAATAACATTTATAATTATTTGTAATTGTTCAAATTGAATGATTTATTACAATTTATTGATCTTAAGTGATTTATTTTTGCAGTGTTAGGTTTGGATGTAGTAACTTCTGAAAGTTTATTCGGATACGAGACTGCAGAATACATGGATGATCCGTCAGCGTCTACGGTAAGGCCAACTGAAGCGGATCAGAAGGTTGTCCTGCCTGATACTTCTGCGTTCTTGTCGTCCCCTGCTCATTTCGGCCCGTCAATTACTTTCCCAAAGTATAACAATTACATGGCCGATCCAAGCAGATTCGACCCATATTCAAAGATACGAGTGCCTCTTAATATATTAGGCATAAAACCTCTAATGCAAGGGGAATTAAATGTTAAGAAAAGTTTGGTCAATCGAAAGGCTGTGTTGAGTTACGTGCAATATAAGCAATTAGGTGCCCTGTTGCCTCAAAGGTAAATAATTATATTCGTTATCTTGCATGGATTAACAATATCGATTATAATTCATTTTTTTTTTTCAGATTCGATGATTCCGTGGCAGTTAGATGGGGCGTAGAAGTAGCGGTAGGCTCGCCAGTCGTAACAGTATCCGTTTTAGTACCTTCGGATGACGGTTACGAGTCTCTGACTGGAATTCCTTTGCAATCCCCAGTTCAAATTAGTCTTTGGCTTAGCGAGAAGGACGAGTTTAAGACTAGAACCAATCCACAATGTGTACATTGGAGTACGATTAGAGGGTACGCTCTGTAACACTTTATTCGCTCCTTCAACTCTACTCGGACCGAATCGTTCATCTTAAATTTGTTTGTCTGTTAAAGAATCGGTGAATGGAGCCGAATAGGTTGTACTACGGAAGTCGAGGATGATTCTCTGTCTTTCGGCACCATCGTAAACTGCTCCTGTTTCCAGTTATCCACTTTTGCAATACTAACGGACGTACTTGATCCAGAATACGTCCCAGAACCGTCTTTACTGGAAGATGTAACGAGCTATAGTGCATTTATGCTCGCGTTGCCTTTGCTATTATCTGCCTTACTCATTCTGGCTTTGATACGAGGCGGTGGTACAAATTCGAATAGCATCCATAAAAATTTGGTAATGTGCGTTTTCTTCGCCGAAGTGCTCTACTTGATCGCGCTCAAAGCCAGAAGTCCTCTAGTCTCGAATGAGTTTCCGTGTAAACTAACGGCCATTGGTTTACACTATGCTTGGTTGAGTACATTCTCGTGGACTTTGGTGGACTCCATTCATCTATATCGAATGTTAACCGAAATGAGAGACGTGAACCATGGACAAATGAGATTCTACTATACAATGGGCTATGGAGCTCCAGCTATCATTGTTGGACTGACTATCGGCGTTAGAGCCGATCAATACGGAAACTTTTATTTGTTCGTATAATTCTACTTTTTACTTAAGTATTCTAACAAAAGAAACATTGTTCATGACAAATATTTGATCTATTTCAGCTGTTGGTTATCAATTTATGAAACCGTGATCTGGTCTTTGATAGGACCAGTTTGTCTAGCAGTTTTTGTGAACTTCTGCATTCTTGTCATGTCAGTACGAGCGGCGTTCACATTAAAAGAACACATTATGGGTTTTGGAAATTTAAGGACGTTACTCTGGTTATCGGTAGCTTCGTTACCTTTACTTGGATCTACATGGACTCTGACAGTTCTCAATGCCTCCGAAAATTCTCCAACATTGTCATACCTGCTTAGTATAGCAGTAGTCGTTCATGCATCGTTTAGTTTGGTCGGTTATTGCTTCATTAATGGTAGAGTAAGAAGGAATCTGTATTTAAGTTTATTGAGATGCATTGGGAAAAAGACACCTTTGTTAGAAGGAAGTATGGGAAACGGAAGCAGCAGCCAGAACGTAAACGGTCATTCGGTACGTCAAATAATTTAATTCAATTGCATTAAATGAAGAGTGGAAAAAGTAATTTTTCTAACTTGAATAATATTACAGCGGTCTGCGTTGGCGTACTCGTCGACGTATAGTGGAGCAGAGTCTGTGTGTAGGAGAGTCCACGTAGGAGTCTCGACGAGTAGTACAACTTCACGAAGTACAAATAAAACTGGGTCCAGCCCCTATCGTAGCGATACACATTTAAGGCATACATCAACATCCACGAGCAATTATAATAGTGACAGAGATCCCTATATGTCTTCTAGAAGCCACAGATCAACGTTACATTCTAGACAAGGTATTTGTTGGAGTCAAGTTTGATCTGAAGTCGCTGTTACTTCTAATAATTATAACAATTCATAGAAGCGACAGAACCAAGGAATCAACGTAGAGATTCCGAATCAGATTCAGACGGATCCCAAGCAGAAGGTGGAGGAAGAAGCTTAGATCTTGCGAGTTCGCATAGCTCCGACGAAGAAGATGTTACGTCAAGGTCGCACCGAAATATGGGCGTCTCGACGCAGCAACCAGTCGCACACAATTATTTGCCTAATATTCACAGCAATCCTACCGAACACTTGAACATACTTTGCTCAAACACGGAACTATTCCCAAACATTAAACCAATTTACGCGCCTAGGTGGAGTTCTCAGTTACCAGAAGCATATTTATCATCAAATGGTAATCCTCGATAAGCTCTAAAACCTTATAGTATTAGAATGTTCCAAATCAAATTTCAACAACCTTTTTATTTATAGTAATCGACGTGCGCGGAAGTCAATGGTCTGGAGGTACCATGTCCGACAACGAAATGGCCTCGAACAAGACTTCCAGTCCGAATCCACTGCCTTATCCCGAAATGAATTCACCTCAGAAGAGTCAACCGGATGAAAATTATTCGGAAGGGGAAGAAAAGCTTCATCACTTAGGAGAAAAATACCTGTTCCCATATACAGCTGAGGAAGATCACACTGTCTCACCTACTCCATACATGCTACCCATTTCTTCGCGCATTCTTGCATCCAGCATGAGTCATCACTCGCAAAATTCAAACCATGAGAATCTGAGTGGCTCTGAAAGATATGGAAGTCTGAAGAGGGGACAGAGTCTACATGGTTCTCAACACGATAACCTCAGTGGCTCGGAAAGATACGGTAGCTTAAAGCGCGGCAAAATTACACCGACTGTGCTAGAAGATTCACCGGAATATATTCTACCTATGAGCGGTAGAATATTGTCCAGTTCACTGACTCACGATTTACAGCATAGCAATGAATTGGCTGCGCTCAGACAACAGCAGCAGCAACAATACGAACAGACCATTACGGAGACCGAGTAAGTATGATGTATTACATTTGAGAAAAATATCTTGAGTCACAACAAATGGTATCGATATAGTTTAACTAAGTTCGTTTGATTTATAATTTACGCTTACCCTGGATGTGACAATTAGTGAAGAGGTAAGCGTCTGTAGGAATATTACATAGCTCTAGAACTATTTATTATGCTACTAATAGTACTTGTTAAAGTAAAAGTCACACTGAGTTTGAAGCTTTAATGTGACAATGTAGGTTGTTAATTTCTTTCTAATTTTTGTTGTTTCAGGAAGGATACTAATGCGGAAACGTCAGTATGACGATCTCCGTGCTACAAACAAACACCGTACAAAGTAATATAACGTACTTAGCTTAAAATTCAAATGATTAAATATATATATATATATAGATATAGATATATATATATTTCTTAGAGTGGTAATTGCTCTAAGGTATATTTTAAGAGCGGCCATGACTGTACTTACAAAGTTAGCCATATGGATTAGTATGTATGTGTGAGTGCCTGTACGTATCTATATACATACGCTTGTCGGTATTTCATTTCGTGTGATTCCAGCTTCGGTTCGGAAGCGACTCTTTCGACTTCTTCGTTAACGATAAACGCGACGAATGGTCGGAAGACATATGATCTCTAGTTCATTTCATCATTCGTGTAATTAATATCACTTTCTCTAGTACCTTAATTTTTAAACTCAGTATTGTGCAATGTATACATTCCAATTTCACTTTATATTTAGATTCTATTTTCTTCCTTCATTTTCTTTTCTCTCCCCTCGTTTTTTAAGAAGTTTACAATGTTTTATACATGCCATGTGGAAGAATCGTACAACTGTGCGGCGCAATTTCCATAGTTTTGTATATATTTATATGAAAAGAATGTGACAAAATACATAATTTATACATATCCTTCATCGGGTGACCGCGAATTTTCTACATTCCGTTCATTTATTCTGTTTCTCTTATTAGCTGCTTAGATATTACGGTATTTGCACGGATCTGCACCAATATCGTTGATAAAAATTACCTTTATTCTCATTGAAAATATAAATAAATTACAAAATATATAGTTAGGTTAATATTCGGAAGATCGTCATCTCTAACACAAAGTCAATACGATATCGCGTGAACGCCAAGCGCTACCAGACAGCTTCTGTTCAATCGAATTTGAATACATTTCGGAACGTCTATTACCAAATCGTCATCGATGAGCCTTGGTCGTAATCAGCGTTTCGATATCATGCTTCTACTAAGGTACGTTATACACAGGTGGGTGTAATCCATGTCAAGTTACGCATTAGAAGATTTCATTTCGAGTATTACAAGATTCTCTTACGCATAATAACGTAATATATATATATATATGTATAATGATGTGCAAATGTCAGAGACCTTGCTGTGCAAATCCAATTAGATTCAATTGTTAGTCACGTGTTTGCCAATGATCGTACAAGTCATCGAAGTTCCACTGATTTATATACCATTCTACAATCGGATCTGCTCGACTGTGGCACACGCACATCACAATTAACCGCTAGGACTAGGAAATTCATCGTCGTTGCTACACAGTGCTTTCGGTGTCAGACGCCATAGACAATGTTTGGAGTTTTGGTACCGAATAATTTTCCGAATGACTATGAGACTGTGAGCGATTCGATACTCTTTCCAAGGTCGATGGAGCCGACGGGGTATCTTGATGTGCTTTCGGCGGTATCGGTGGTGGACTAACCTAAAAATGACAAATGAATTATAAACACATCGATACGTAAAAGACAATCAAAATTTCAGAGAAAGAAACTATTACCTCTTGACCTGGTAAAGAATGTGACCCTTGGAATGTAACGTTCGCGAAATTTCCTGTAGAGACGTTTAGCGCATTTATTACAGACGGAGGTGAAATATTCATAATGTCGTTGCACCTTGCCCGTGGTTCGAAGTCCTCGTAACCGAGATTATTTAGGTTAGTCAAATGCGATTGGAAATCCAATAAACTAGCAGTTGATATACCGCTATCGCGAAGGTCATTCGGCTCATTTTGTGCTTCCGAATCATCGTCCGTGCTCCACTCTGTGTTACGTTTGTAGGCTAAACGTTTTGGCGGCGCGGGTGGTACTACAATGTTTGTATTCGAATCTCTCTTATCAGGCGCTGCAACGTTAAATTTTCAATCAGCTTTCGTACAGCTTAGTACAGAGATTCAAATATTTAAATATTCTAATAGTCGTAGAAATTTGAAGTTATTAATCGATCAATTCATAATTAGAAAAAACGCGCGTGGTTCATGGACTAATGAATTACACTCTTCCAAGCCACGTGAAAAATTAAAACATTCTTATCGTAGCACAGCGTTGCGCAATTATTACACAAGTCTTTCAACATCTGTGTCTACAAGATTTGAACATAAATTTCGACATTGTAAGTTAAAATAATACTGACTGTACGTCATAAGAATATAGCTAACGTGGCAAACCGGTGTGAGATCTCTATTTGCTCTGTGTAAACACGAAACTTACTGCAACCTCTAGGAGGCAATGGTGGCGCTGATTCAGGACCAGGTTCGCTCCATGACGTTCTTAGACCGGTCTGATCCACTCCATCCGTTGGCGTTGGCAAAGAATGTCTCAATGGTAACTTTGGACTTAACGGTTTGCTCAGAGATCTTTGATGTGTGGGTCTAGGCGGAGTAGTCCCATAGCCGACAGAACGTGGCCGAACTTCACGTTGCGGTATAGGTGGTGGCCCACCGTCTACTTTTGTGTAGAAACCTTCATCTTCAGGTAGACCATCGCTGTCCGCGTGAGAAATTCTGCAGCCTGCCGTTTCCAATGTAGCTGGACGTTGCTTTTCGTTAACGGGTAACGGAGGTAACGGTGAACTAAAGAAATGAAAAATAAATACGAAAATTCAATTCAAAGACGATTGTTTTCTTGCAAGTTTATTTGCAAGCACAAAAAGCACAATTTGTAATTACTTGACAATGCTGTCTTGATGAATTGTTCTTTGTCTTGCTAGTGGACCAAGACCTTGTTTCAGCTGTGTAAATCTTTCGTTGAGTCTCTTGTGCAGCGGTTGTACGCCAGCTGGTGCAATTTGTCCGTGTAAATTTAATCCTGCCTCCAAAACGCTCATTTGGTCGAGAATCAAACTCTTCAGTCTGTTTACGTGTGGTACCATGTCTGGATTTTGTCTAGCGAATTCAGGCGTAAGAAAGGCTTCTTGGTATTTGGTGATGCCACCCATAACGTTCGCGTCGATGATACCTTGCAGTCGCATGCTAAAGGGGTTAATATTTCGATTAGGTTCGGCAGTGTATTGCGCGACAAGTCTCCTCAATTCTCTCTCCACGCTCAGCATAGTTTCACAGGCGTATTGTACAGGCGCTAGTAGCTCAGATCTCTTCTCGATCACCTCAAACCATCTAAGTATACCAGGTAGTTTCGCCTCTGTGGTCAACGTGGTTCTTTCGATCCAGAGAGATTTAAACTCGTTCTCTCGGTCGACAGGACCTCTGTGAAGTGGTCGATCAAAGATAAACTTCCGAACGTCGTTAACTAGATAAAAGGCGACCACTCTTTCTGGCACTTCTGCTCCTCGACAGGCTAGGCTGTTCTCCTCGGGGATTGGTTTGACGTTACAAATTTGTATATCTGAAATGTTGCATTTAAATTGTTACCAAGTACTCTCGATATACTCGCTAGATGAAACAAATCTCTATTTAGATTCCACCTTCTTAATTATGTTCATAAAAATAGAAATTCCATAAGCATCCTAGTAGTTAGTATATGGCTAAGAACTGGAAGAAAAAACAACGAATTAACTTACATTGTCCCTCGGAGATAAGAATGCTCTCATCAGGCGGTGAATTCTTCATTAATATTTGTGCGCTTGGAAATTCAGTCTGTAATCGCTGTGTGAATGCCCCTATTCTCTCGTATTCTAAACCGCGATAGATGAACAATTTATTCTGCAGAATCACAACAAAGAAGATTAAATTCGTCACGTTTAGTTAAATCTATTTTAGACCTAATCTCATTTATACCTACCCTAACGAAAAGAGGAAAACTAAGACCGTAGAATCCTACTCTAAAGTACTCCGGTTCTGGCCGAAGTTGTGTCAATATATTGTCCAGGAATTTGGCTTGCAGTTTCAGTACATGACTTAATTTTGCATAGTCGTATAATCTAGTTTCGTACAGCACTGCCAATTCCTTACACAAAGGAATACCTTTTTCCCAACATTTGCCTCGATCTAAGTAATGAATTATCTTATGATAAAGGACCTCCTTTCTCTGCCATTCTGGCTGTTGCGGATGCGAGTGATCAGCAGGTAAAATTGTAGAACCCCAACCAAGCTGATCGGCGTATAATTTCATTGTAAATCCAGCTTCTGTATAGTTTTCAGCTGCCAAATGTAGGTCGTGAAGCTTGTAAATATAACGCAGGTACATCTCTTTACGATTGAATTCATTCTTGTAAAAATTCTAAAGAAAAACACCAAGATCCAATGTTATTTCTATTCTTGTTTTTGATACAAATTTGTAATGTCTCGCCTACCAATAGATTAACAGTGCACGACATACGCTTGTCGCGATTCTCGTCCCCCTGAATTACGCTCCTGTAATCTAGCAGTCTTTCCAGCAAACGCGTAATTGACGTGATGAAAGCGGTTCCGCTGTCCTTCCAGGTTGGATCTTCTGACTGAACTCTGTCCAATAATCTACGGACAAAAATAGAATAGCATGATTTAAGTATTCCGTTCACGCGCGCGTGTAGACGTATGTAGTTTAATTGCGAACCTAGACGACACACTTACACGGCGCTAAGATGCTCCCTAACGCAGCATGAAATGTCAAATGAAAGTTTTAATGATGACAGAGAAAAACTGTAATTATCAATGCTATTACTAAGTTCTAATGATTAGACTGCGAATATTTATGCCAACGCATATTTTTATGAACACGACTAAAATAATAGGACATTTAGATATTTTATATATTTTTGCATATTATGTTCTATGCACTCTCACATCTATAAATCTATAAATAAACGTGCATAAAAATGTGCATTTATACAAATAGAATTTTTTCTAAGAAACGTTCTAGCGAAAGTAAACGACTACTCACATTGTGTTAAACAACTGTCTGTACTCGTCGTCACCTTTATTCTCGCTGATCAGGATATCCAGTTTATCGATCAATTCCGATTCCACGGATTTGAAGCTACCACGAGCTCGTTGTTCGCACTCCATCATATCGAAAAAGATGTGCAAAGTGGCCTTCCTCAGCTCACTCTCAGGAACTAAGGTAACTTCCAAGAAAGGGCCTACCATTCCAGGAATAAACTCCAATTTACGATCACCCAAATGATTCCACATGGAGAGTATTTGAAAGCCCATGAACACTCTCATGTCTCTGTATTTTTCAATGATCTTTTCACGCTTCACTTCCGAGAATTGTTCAAGTTGCAGAGATGGCTGAGTGAGGTACGCTACGGCTAGATTAAAATACGTGGACCAGAGCTGCGAATCGAAGCTAGCTTGCGAGGCCAAAGGCTGAGCGAGTTCTTGCAGGGACTTTAAGATAATACTGTTCGCCTGCATTCTAATTACTAACCAGTCGGGTGGAAAAACTTCCTGTCTGACGAGATCACGGAGAACTAAGAAGACTCTCAAAAGAAAATCCTTCAGGGGTTTTCGTTCGCCTGTATGAGCTAGCTCCTCCCAAAGTCGAACGTAATGGTACTCATCTAGAAGCTGAAGCAAGCCTATCAAGCAAGCTACCAGGCAGCCCAACACAGGGCCACTGGTATTTATTACAATCAGAATCGTTTGTATTAACACATCCAAGATAGAAAGGCAGAGGGTCTCGACGTCGTGTTGAATACAGTTATTAACTTTGTTAGTATCTCGCCCCCTTTTGTATAAAAAGCTGAGGATTTCTCCTAGAATCTCCGTACAGGATCTAAGTTCCTCTCGCCTAACCAAATGGATCCTCAAGTGTCTACACATCGTAACCAACAGCAGATTCCTGCTCTCGTTGTCCTCGCGAAACAACAACGAGGTGGTCAGATTTTTAATAGCCGTTAATTTAGCCTGCGTGAGCTGCAACGGTGGTTCTCTTGGCACTGAGTCGAGCATCGTGCAAGCGAGTTT
Organism: Bombus fervidus; assembly: GCF_041682495.2. Classification (NCBI taxonomy): domain Eukaryota; kingdom Metazoa; phylum Arthropoda; class Insecta; order Hymenoptera; family Apidae; genus Bombus; species Bombus fervidus. The sequence continues at coordinate 5,895,598 of NC_091532.1, forward strand.
CGCCACTTCGAGAACTGGCAACACGGCAACTAGCTGTTCGAAGACTGCCGAGATGGAGTAAAGCAAGGCTATCTGAGAGTGAAGCACCATTTCGTACGGGATGCCCAACATCTTGTTCAATGCGGCAAAAACGCAGTACAGATCACGCTTGAAACTGTCCTCGTATTGACCAGCCGTTGCTCTGGCGAATAATAGGCGACTTTGAATGATGAACTTGAAGATATACTCCAAAGAACGGAAACACTTGATTATAGGCTCTTGCTTCTCCGCCGCGGTCACCCAATCTGCACAATGTTGCACGCTACTTAGAAGACCTTTATATACCAATGCAGCGGCAAAGTGGCCGGAAATGTAAGCATCCATGACAGGTTTGAAATGCTCGAACTTGGAATCCTCGAGAAGGCTGAAAATGGAGACGAGCACTTGGAAGACTAAACCCGAATGAGCCGTGGAGTTACCATCCTCTGTGTGGAACATGGAAAAGAGCGCATCTAAAATGTCCTGTAGAAACTTGACCAATTCCTCGCCGTCCAGCCGCAGTACACGACCTAAAGCCTCTGATATTCGTTCCGGATGTGCCTTCCATTGCAACAGGCTCAGGAGGTCCACGTTTTGCGTCAATTTTGTGCTGCAAAGCAACGTTTGTACGAATACGGCCTCTTTGGGGGATCTGGAAAATGCTGGTGAACCTGAAAAAACACGCAAGAAATGAATAAGAGAACGAACATGAGACGAAAGTGCTTGATTCATACGTAGATTCGAATAGCAACAAAATTTAACTAAAAGGATCTCGATCATACCTGTTGCATTCGGTTCTCGAGCGCTACTAGGCAAAGAGAGGTAACTTAACGAATCCAACTTGGAACGATCTTCGCACTTGTAAATATATAGCTCGTGGGGGCCATCCTGAAGAGTAGCTCCCCCAGGTTCCATAAGACGCACGAAGGCGAAGGAGAACAATTTCTTGTCGTTCTTTTCGCGTGCTGCGTCAAAGGAAAGCATGCTATGTTAAAAACTGCGGATATTCGGTATGCCAAAAGCTCTTAATCTGCAAAGAAATTTCAACGACGTACTGGAACAGTGCCGGAATTCAAAGCGGACGTGGCTTCCGTAAAACTTGTCTATAGGTATAGCCAATCGAACCGTCTCGGCCCACGATGGGCTATTGTGATGATATATAACTAAACTTTGATACTCGGAACTGCCCTCCATCCCAGCTGCTCCAAACAAGCATTCTTCCAGAGGTTGACCATCCGCGTCCAAGACCAAAATCGTCACCTATAGATTAGGTCGAGATTCGTGTTTACACAGAAATTTTATCATAAGCGTCTCTAGAGTTTGTACTTCGATATCGACTAGTAATACCTCGATATTTTTCCCAGTTGATTTTCCGCCTCGTTCAAACTCGCCACGTTCCAGTTTCAGGTACAAGTCGTTTCTCACGTCACCCGGCATGATCACGTCTGAGAAGCCTAGCTTCTTCGTTAGACAGATATTTTTGAAAAGCAGTGGATTCTCCTCGCGAACTTGAGTCAACTCGCCGTGCAGGACGCGCAGTGAAACCACTATGCCGTAATTAGGCTGTCCCGGAAGTGGGGAACACTTGTTGTTACGAATAATCTGCTCGTGTAACTGGTAAAACTCCTTTTCTTCCCCTTGGCACACCTAAGACAATGCTGCTTAGACTGCTGACTCCAACACCCTTAACGTTTGTCTTAGCTTTTACACTTCTGTTTCTTTAAGAAGGTCTTAGTAATTGACAAAACTTTGGACAAACAACAACGTAGATGAAAAGTTTCCGCGCAAGGAAAGCGGACAGACAAATCGATCGACTTTGTACAGCTTACCTTGAACGTCATTTCGAGTTCCTCCGTGTGATCCTGCGTGGCTTCGGCAAGCGAGAGGACCGCGACGCCGTGGGGTCTCCTGTAAGTGGCAGTCCCCGCTTTGTTTTTGCTCGAATCAGAGTAAAGCATTCTGCCGCATCGCATCACATGTGCGACCATGTAAAGATCCCTACTAAGGTCCGCATTGCCAAGATCCGTAAAAATCGTGCAATTACTATGAATCTTCTCTATGAAGCTGGAGAATCCCTCTTTCGAGATTCGAACCAGGAAACGTTCGCTTAGATATTGATTTCGTTTCGCGTCGTACAAGGAGAAGTAGATTTCCGTGTCCTCGCCTATCGAGTGGCCGAAATCTCTCATGCAGAAATACAGGTGATGGGTCAGCACCTTTCTGTGCTCCTTCCGCCTGAGGGTTCCCCTAGCCGACGACCCTTGCGAATTTTCCGCGCTTTGAACGTGCTGAAATCGATAGGACGTGAGTGGAAATGCGTAAACATCGCCGCGAATCGTATACGCTATCGTATTAATTATACAAAATTAATAATTATAAAACAGCATTTACGCGAATCCTTTACGGCACGAATAGTCTATAAATCTAACGAGTATCTACGATAATATTATTTGTCACCGCGTAAGTCTTCTATTACACGTAGCTACCATCGATGACTGTAAAGTATAAAAACATTTCAGCTCGATCGATCGGTAATTCCGCAATCAAGATACATCTAGCGAAAAATAAACAAGCGTCAGGATACTTTTGAGACGTAGTGTACGCTGGGAATCGGTGTACAAATCGCGGCGATCGCTCGTTCGTATTCGACGAACGCTATTCTGTTCCGCGACGAGATATCTAAACGGCGAATTACAAATATAGGAATTTCGATCGAACGATCGGCAGACATTCAAAATTTCATGTCGCACGGCCGTGCACCGAATACACCTCCGGAGCTGACTTCATTTCAATTCTTGTGCAGTATTTGAAATGGTCAGCATTCCAGCTAGAATTTCAATGAGCTTCAGCAATACGCGTTATAGCGAGGTATGAACGCTCGAAAGCTTTGCTTCTGTCCCTTTCTTTTCCTTCTTGAAAAATATCGAGCTCTAACGCCAGTCGTCGTTCGCTATTTTCTCTTTGTTTTTTTTCGATGCCAAGTCAGCCGTTCGTATTGGCTGAAAAACGTTGATACATGGCGCCGCGTTTCTTGGACTGGCTTTTACCACGAGTTCGCGGCGATCGTAAAATCGCGCCAGGTCTTTGGAAAAATGTTCTCCCATAGTAATTACCACGTGATAGAGTTCCACGATTGACATCGTTTCCGGATCCACCATATGAGCACCCTGACGGGGCACCAGGTCCAAGCCCAGTTTCCTGAAACATTGAAAATATCGTGCGATTGTAGAAACGAACGGCAGTACAAGAGGCTATTTACGAGAATTATATAAAACCTGAAGTCCTAACTTCGGTACATCCTGACTTCAAAAGATACAGATTTTCCTAATTACATAAAAATCAATTTTCCAATTAAAGTCATAATCTCTAGGTAAAAGAAGCCACTTTGTCAAATTCGAAGAAGGAATAGTTAACGATGTGCGTCGAGTTTTCATTTTTCAAGATATGTTCCATTTTTTTAAAATATTAGTAAAATAATTCCCTCGTAATAATTTCCTTCGACCATTTCTTTCTCTCAATTAAAGCTAAAACAAAACGGAGACGAAAGGTTCGAGGATCGTTATACGAGCAAACTAAAATTTCCCCCCAACGAATGGATTTCGTACAGACGAAATTCCACAATTTGCACAAAGTAAGTACGAAGATCACTCGCATACATGCAAAGTGCGCTCAGAATGGGCTCTTTAAATTACCGAAAGATCAAAGCTTCGGTAGAAGTCAACACCCTCAGAGGATCAGACGAATCTCAGCGCTGGTCTTGTCTCGGGCGGATAAAATTATCGCAGGGGTTGAAGAACCATCGTCGAAGATGATCGACGAGTAAGGTCGAGCAAAATCGAGGGAGTAACGGGCGATCCAATTAAACCGGGCATCGAATCAGTTTGAGAAGTTTACTTCTGAAGTGGCGGAGCATACTTAACTTCCCATGACCCCGGACGACCGCATGCCATAGGGCCGACGTGTTCTCGAACGCATTGGGGCCCTACAGGCCCGGCTACTCGCCAGGGTCCTCGCGTGGCCCCTTCACCTTGCAGGAATGCAGCTATACGCCGTGCGTTTCGACTTGGCTCTACTCAACTCGACTCGACTCGCTTCTCCTCCTCTTTGTTTCCTTGCCACTCGTACAAATGTATAATAATGTACGTGTGCCGAGATTTGCATCGATGTACGGCGCTAGGCTTTTTGCCTTCGTGTCAGAGATAAAGAAACGGAGACGATCTCGAGGACGTTGCGAAACGAACTAGAACGTCGCAGAAATAGCTTCGTTAATTGTAAACGTTGATTGAAACGAAACGCGTCGAATTGACTGGTATAATTCGCGGTGACCTGAAAATTTATACAGACTCTGAGTAACTTTGCTGGGAGTATATGTGTACGAGTTGAAGCTTCGTTTTTCATGGACTATCAGAATATTTGTAGGAACGTTTTGCGGTATATACGGTACAGCAAGGTATAGCGAAACTACGATACTTCTAATAGTAATACAAGGTCGTTCTTCGTTAACTTCTCTCGGCAGACATCTGTGAAACGTAAAGTCGTAAGTAAATTCATTTTGACTTTATTCGACGAAGGTGCTTATAAGAAAAGTCAAGAGAGTCTGCTGTTAATCGTTGCGCAAATTCGAGTAAATCCACTAGAACACTCATCGAAGATACTTGCCAATGTTTTATCCACGTCGAAGAGCGAAGTTACGCTAACACCGTGACCGTACGTAACTTCTTTCCGCGATGGAAAAATCAAAAGTTCTCCAGCTAGAAGCAAGCAATTACTCAAGTTTGATACTATCATGACTATTGTTTCTCGTGTGTCCTGATAAGATGACTTGTATAAGAGAGTCAGAGAAACTGGTCGGCAGTGTGTCGGGACAACCGCCATTATTTAAAATGAAGATACTTCATTTTAAGGCGAAAAAGACAATTAACGCAAAAAGATAATTAACGTTTCGTTCGGACACGTATAGCTACATAATAGCGAATTCCGAATAGATTTTGGGCGGATCGGGAAAATTAAGTGGTACGCTCGAGAGAGCGTTGCTTTTGCTTCTCGCTTTGTCTCGTGTCTGTACCCTTCTCCACGTTCTCCACGCGGCTACGTTACCGATCCTGCTGATTCGGTGAAGCGTCCTACGCCCTCGCGAACTCGCCAGGTAAGGCCGTAATTTTTCCACCGACTGGTTTAAGTCGATCGACGAAACAAATTTTCAAAACCTTCGCCTTTCTAAACTAGGAGACCGTCGTATTCTTATATCTCAAACTGCACGTCTTTTTTATCAGAGGTGTCCTTATTCCAAACGGTGATAACTGCCTCGGTACCATTGTTCTCTTTAACTTTCTACAAAAGTCATTTTATCAAGAAATATGAAAGATGAAAATTGAACGCGTCGTCGTGTAGATTTCATTACTTGACCTAACTAATCGCGCGAACTTAACGTAAGCATCGATAGCGAACATCGATGGGGCGTTTCACGATCCGCCGACGCTATACGGTCCTGGCTATCCTGAAAGGTCCCCCCTCGGGCCTCGGTTGATGGAATGCAGGTGAGCAGGCAGAGTTCGATGCGTGGAGACAGGTACAGGCAATGTCTGCCACGTCGTTCGGACCTATGTCCCATTCCAAAGATATCGGATATATTCTCTCCAGGCGGCGACGTTCGGTTCACCGCGAGAATCAAGCCGTCTAGCTCGAGAAACGGCGAACGAGCCTTCCTCCTTCGCTGCTTTCTCTTCGTCGCGTCCGCGTCTGGAAAGACCTCGGTCACTTTGGATGACGAATTCGTTCGGCCAATGGCCGCGCATCAGCCATCGCGGGAATCCAAAAGTGTCGATTTACAGCCGTGCGAAATACTGCCTCGTAGAGACGTTTTCACGCATGACAGAGTTCATGGAACTTGTGATCCGGAACATTGGTTCTTGGATTGTGTGACGTGTATCGAAATGTAGATGATCGAATGGTGATAACGAGAGACTGGAAAGTATGCGATGTTCAAATTGATTATCGATGAATAATCGAGCAAAGAAATATTTCAGTAAAAAGTTAGAGCTTATTATACATTACGTTGTATCATCCATAAGTATTCGGGCAGCTGAGTCATATTAATGACATTTCACAAGTCGTAAATTATAATTCACGAATTATACTCCAGCATTGATAAATAATATATATTACGATTATGGCAGTACGAATTTTCCATTGGACCATCGATCTTCTTACGTAGACGTAGAAACGGAAGTAGAGTTCCAGGAGATACTGAAAGTTTCAGTCGTTGTGAATTATTAAAAGATGGCGGATGCTCGCAAGTTTAAGACAGTTCGTGACTCGGGCTAATTCAGACACGCGTAAACGTCGAGCTAATCTCTCTGGAGAGATAATTCTCCAGATAATATTCTCCAGATAATTTGAAAAATCGATATCTCAAAAAAAAAAAGAGAAGATTTCGTACTGACAATAACAGAGAGAGAGAGAGAGAGAGAGAGAGAGAGAGAGAGAGAGAGAGAGAGAGAGAGACTGTTGCAAGTCGAGGTGGTGAACTTTTCAGCTGCGAGGTATCCTTTGCGCAGTTCAGTAACCATTCGGTAGCTTTAAACGCTGTAATTACGTCGGTGCTGCTGCGAGTTGGTGGACTCCTGTTTCTGCTTCAAACTGACAATCAATTATTAGCCTTCGTTCGCCTCGCACCGTTCTTTGCGCTGTCTTTATATTCCACCTTATTCCTCTCACTTTATACCGACCAATTAGCTCCACTTTTTTTCGCATCACTGCTCAAATTATTTTTGATCATAAAGAAGCTCTAGCTGTTAGAAGGTTTCTCGCAAACTTGTTCACTGTGCTTTGTAAATTTCAAGTACAACTTCATTTATGACTCAGAAAAATAAAGGAAGTCTTTAACTAACCCCTCAACCCAATATTATACAATCAGGTAGGTTCTACCATAAGTTTTACGTCTTAAATGTCGTTATACGTGACGCGATTATTAATACTTATTTCCTATAAGTAGTTGATAGTGCTTATTTCTTGGATCTGACATCAGAAATACAGAAAATGTTTAGGATTAAAGAACATTTCTCAAGTCATTGATTTTGAATTCTTTCGAAGATACAAAGTAATTCTAGCAATTCAGAGAAAGATTTTACACAAATAACGTCATTGTTTCTTAAAGCTGCAGAAAAAAGGATCATTCACGGTTCCATTACAATCAAAAATATGGGGATCGTGTGGAAACAAAATCCGTGGAAATCGTACTCGTAATTTGTGCGGTGTGAGTTCTCGCGTTCGTGTAAAACGGCCTTAATAGGAGTGTTTCCTGATCCCGGAACGAGTAACGAGACTCGTACGTATAGCGAAGGGTTCGTGGGAAGACGAACGCCGCGTCTGGTTCGCCCGAGGGTACACGCACACAGAAACACAGTTCGTGCATCGAGTTACTCCACAATGAACGCCCTGGCGACTCGTGGCCGCCCGAGTGCAGTTGCAGTTCCGTGCCGTGTAGGTCTCTCCGCTGGCTCCAGCAGAAGATAGGCAGTGGTAGTAGTACTAATAGATGTCAGGGCCAAATCCCCACACTGCCACGATCTCAATTAGATCAAATGACGCGCGATTAAGCGCGATTAGCCGCGAACCTTTCAGTTTTTTGTCGTTAAAAGTCGTTGTTTCCATGCCTGATTACGACGAACATACATATTTCTTTGAGCCTTTACGTCCGTTTACAGTGACCGGAGAATGGAACTTTTCTTACTCATTGTCCTAAAACGATGTATGTTTGTTGATCGAGTGCATACATAGCCGGTCATTGGTATATATCGGGACGCTAGAGCCCTCTTGCACAATAGTTATCAACTAACAATAATAGTGAGTTTACGAATTGTAGGTTATAGACTTCCTTTTTACAAATCTACAATTTTACGTTAAATGGGATTAATCGAATAACTTGTAATTTATAAAATTGATTTCCAGAACATTTGTTTCATTGTCAAGTTTGTTGCTGTTGCCCAAGAGAGTCCTAATGATATTTAGTACAAACTGAACGCTTTTCTCTTATTTTTACTGCAAATCTATCGTTTCATTCGTATCATACGTACCTCGCAGATAATGTAAAATATTAGATAAAGCAAAATTTGTTGGACTTTAACAGTAAATATAACTAGTGAGTAAATGTCCTAATATTTATTATTCCAGTTGTGTTCTCGAAAAGTTACGTCATTCAAGCACAATGGTCAAAATGGAGGAATGGGAGGGGTCGTATGACACATAGAGTAGGTTGAGACCATGGTAAGATCCAAATGGTACGCGTTATCTCTTAGAAAGTGGGTAAAAAGAAGTATCGATACCAGAGGTGTACGCTTATTAAGTTGGACGATCGTTGCCATTCATTAAATTTCTTTCAGCAAAGCAGCCGCACGTCGGTAGCCGCGAACCATGGAACTCCCCTCTACCTAAGCGCTTTTTCCCTTCACGATGCGCTACCTCTCATCGTACAGCCCTGGGCCCGAGTAGAACAACGCCAGCACCGTGCTACGCCGAGGCGAAGGCAAAAAGAAAAAGAGTACCTTACGGAGAATAGAGGCAGCGTTTCCCAACCTTCGGGAACCTTTTCTTGACCACTTGGCTACGCTTCGAAAAATGTCACTTTCTTCCCCCTCTCTTTTACGTCCTTGCTTGCATTGTGCTCATTTCTTGCTAGGTAAGATTAGAGAGTCGGTGATAAAATGTTTCTTATCCAATACGAAACAACCGATTATCGATAGTAACTTGTGTCAAAGGTGCATAACTTCTCGATGTTTCAAATACACACACGGGAATGATTTCTTAGGATTAATATTATTTATGGAAATTATTTCAGGTTTATTTACTTTAGTAATCCACGTGTCACGAAACGTTAATTAAGAATCAGAATATGATGTAACATGTACTATTTCACAGAAGCAAACCCATTCTACAAAAAAAGTTAATTATTCCAATAACGCTTGATGGCTGTGATTTATATTTAGAACTTGGTAATTTGTGCAATGTGCACAACTAAGAAGGCAGATTCGAAGAATCCGAAGGATTGGGAAACCCTGAAACGAAAGACGTGAGGGGAACGCGGTTATGTGGCCTGGAGTTTCATCCCGTACCACCGCGTTACCCCAACAAGGAAGCAAAATACATCGAAACGAAGGAACGAAGATGGCCACGAAGAAAAGAGAAAGAGAGTTGCGTAGAGGGCAGTGCATACGAGGTGGAGCCTCCAGGCACGCTCATTAGAAATAATAATAATTACTACAACACGGATAATAAATGTTGCCGTTTGCTCGATACATGCTCAACTTGGAAAGTAAGTTAACTACTACTGGCACACGGTAATTAAATAAATGAAATACGTTCGGTCGAATGATTTATTTCTCGTCTACGTTCGACCTAACACGCTCGAGCATTTCACACTGTCAGCTCTAACTACGTGAGCGACGTCAAAATTTTGAGAAGACGCCAAGGAAGAAATCCTGTCTGCGGTCATTGCATGGAACCGTTACTCGCACGCATACACGAGCACAGCGAGTACATGGACATCATCGACGTTACATCAGAAATTTACTAAACCAAGCTGTGCAGATTTTACGCTCGTCAAAGGACGTTTGTTCGCACGTGCTTCGCAGCAATTTCTCTAATCCAAATGAATGTAATTTTATAAATATTATTTAGTTTCTAATATAATATAACTTTTTTATTTTCTAAAGATAGAAAGATATTATAGGTAAATGATATATAGAAAATTGATTAGAGTTATTATAAATTGTAGAATATGTTCGATGAATATATGATCTTACGCTGTAAAGTCAAAAATCGAAGAGGCAAAAGAGAAAGGAGGACGAAAGGGGAAGACGCGCGAGGAGAGGCTTTAAAGAGCCGAAGTGAGCCTCCTTTGCCAGGGGAACAGGTTCCCGGCATGGTTATACACCGCGTATTCACCGAGCTGAAAACCTTGAGCTCTACGGATAGAGAAAGAAGCGTTCGTCTCATCTCTCTTCACAGATGCTGTGGTTGCGGTTGCTCTTTACAGACACATGATACGAATCGAAAATTTAAACCCGAACCCACACGAAGCGAGCAACTTTGAAATCCAGCAACGAAAACTCGCATGACTTCAAAGATTATCTGGTAACAGATTCCTATCATATAAATATCTATTACATAGTGCCTTTCCTTTTTTAAAAGTCTCACATCCGTGTTCAAAATTACATTTACCATTCGTCGTATCAATCTTTATATTCGATGCCTCTATCGTATCCAATACAGCGATTTATCCTTCGATTGATAAATTAACAAGGTTTAATAAGAAAATTATTAGTAAGTAACTCGTGCAACGCTTCTCTGTATGCTAACGATAAATTCAAATTCAAATTCATAAAATTTCCCAAATCTATCGTAGGATATAATATCGTTATACAACGATAGGGTAATCAGAATAATAAGCCGCGTACTGAAAATGAAATATCAACGACGGCGGAAGAGTAAACTTGGCGAGATGACGTTCGCGGTTTCACGATTCGTCACCCTTTCGTTACGCGATAAAATTCGCACGATGGTCGTTGTTACACTCTACGAAATGTCTAGGAGGACGGGCAATCCGGAAGAATGAGAAGAAATGGAAGAAAGAGAAGAGCAACGACGAGCGATGCAACCGATTCACGGTGAATCGTGGTCGCGTTGGTGATTTCCAAAGGCGACTGTACGCACCTGATAGAGTCGCCCCCCACGCTAGGAACTTGGCGAGGCAAGATGGCGGGGAGCGGTGGGGCCCAGAACGAGTCCCTGACTCTTGGTTCAGTTGCTGTTCGTACGCCGGGCCCCGTTGGTGCGTTACGCGGCCTCGTCCCAAGCCTGTCGAAAGGAACTATCTCCAAAATATACGAGCCGAGCTCGTGCGACATCCGACGTAGTCAAGAGGGAGGGAGAGAGAAAGAGAGCGAGTCTTACGTGCCGCGTTAGACATTAACTCTCTCGAAACGACGCGACGCTGTTCATCAATTCCTATCCTTTCCCTCAGTTTCTCTTCTCTCTCGCTTTACTCTTCGAGTAGCACGTCAACGAGGGTCAAAGAGAATTTGAGTCGCGCGGTCGACGGTCAAACTCGGTGATCTTCGGTGTGAGGTGAATTGAATCGGTGGTTGCTCGCTGGAAACCGTCCTTGGAAGACGGTGGGAAAGAAAAGGAAGGGAGGAAGCAGTCACAGGGAGGAGGATTCGATACGTCCCGAAGGAAGGTTTCGAGGAAAGCGACGCCTCGCGAATAAGCGCAAGATTGCCGCGCTATTGGCCCGTGGGAAAACAAAACAACCACGGAATCGAACGGATTTAGTCGGTTTTCGGCGTGGATTATCGGAAACGGCTTGCAGCCGGCAGTGCTCGATCGGAAAAGGTATTGCTCTAAGTTGCGATCGTTTCTTTTTTTTCTTTTCTCTTCTTATCTTTCTTTTTTCTTTTTTTTTTTTTTTGTTTTGTTTACAACGTTATACACAGCGGTTGAAACTGGTGGTGGATGAATTACATTTTGGATACATTTTAGAACGATTAAGAGAGAGAAAGGTCTAAGAACTCGAGTTCTCTGTACTGCGGCGTATCGTACATACATATTTTATAAGAAACAACCAGATAATTTTTATCTCGATCGGAGCGTCGAAGCGAAAGACGTTGGCTTATCATGTCTCGTAATAGGCACGCAAATCAAGCGAACCGAATGAACTTTGTTTACGTTTACTCACATACCGGATGGCATAAGTTGGACTGTACCAAGTGTACATACGTGGTAACCTTCCAAAACGCGACTACTATATAATTTTCATCGACGGCCACGTGCCGTTCGAACAAATTATTTGCCGCAACATCTACCCGTATACACGACTTATTAAGGTCGCCCGATCGTCACTAATTTGTCGAGCGCTGTCCTTTCCAACGTTAATTACCATTTACCGAGATGAAATCGTCGCGTACGTTTAATTCCATCGATTCGATATTTTCAAGGAAGAAGTACTCTGGAAATTGGCCACTAGAAACGAAAATCGTAAACGGCAGGTCAGTCGTGAACAAAGATACTTGAGGATCGGCTCGGGTTTTCCCTCCAAACTTTCCAACCGTATCCCTTCAAAATGCTATTATCCATCGATCGTTTCGACCTCGTCGAGTTTCACTCGATTGAAGCAAGGACGGACTCGAAAATTACTCTAAAGCGGTATTGCTTGACGCACTCGTTGCTACTGAAATATAACGATAAAATAAAATATTCCCTGCGGTGTTGCGTTTTCATCATGAACATCGTTAGTTTGGCTAATGATATTAATTTCGAAATGCTCGTTGCTTAACTGTTTTATCTTGCCCCTTCAAATCTTCGAAAGCACAAAAGGGTAGACAAGATGCAATAATTGCATCGATGATTATTATCGAGAATATGATAACCGAATTTACCGTTTCGTTTGTCTTCCAGCAAACCAGATCGTTTCGTTGAAACGGGAAAAATTCTACAATTACGCGAGTATTATTATATATTATATTTCTAGTACGCTATATTGTAGTTATAATTATATATAGCGATAGAAATAATTTATCAGTGACAATAAGAGTGTAATAACGAGGTTTTAGATGGCGCATCCTATGAGCCAGTAGCGGCGAATGCGTTAAACCGAGGACAAAATCGTCCAAAAGAGCTGGAGTATGGTCGACAAACTGAAAATCTAATTTATTGTTGGCTGCACGACCGACTGGATTTGGTCCTCGGCGATACGCTTCCAGGTTTCACCGCAAGATAAAAACTCGATAAAGAACGATGGAACGCTTGCATACAAAGGTCCGTAAATACACGACATTATCTCTTACCCGGTCTACAGAGACTGGCGGTAAACCGGCGCCTGTGTACATAGGAGATCCGAGTTTAACCACGTTTCGTTGGAACTTGGACGAAGATAACTGAGCTTCCAAGATATTGTTTCGAAGAAACGCGCAACAGCCGAAATTTCCTGCATAGAATTCCGTTGTTAGCTGTTGAACGAGTAGAATTTCGTTTATCTTGATCCATCAAGGGACAAACGGTATAACGAGAGTTTACGTAGTAAAAGTTCACCAATTTCTTTTGCTTCTCGTTGCTTTTCGTTCATGCGATTAGTCAACGGTCAAATACTGCAGCTCGTCTTGTTAAATGTAACAATTAGAAGAGGAACGAACGAGATCGAATGCTCTGCGAGTTTTCGATTTTTCCGTTTCAATCTTGCAATTTTCCATGAATTTTGACAAACCTAAGAGACTGGAATATTACTGTAAGAGAATCTTTAGCACGCGATCGACATGAGAAATCGTATGGCGTATTGTACGAAATGTTTGAACACTCACGAAAGTACTTGAACGTTTGTAGAAACTCGTTGGAAATTCATCACGCGTGTTGCACAGAATATTCTGAAATTTCAATAGAACTGTAACGAGATATGGCTGTCGATTATTATCGGGAATGTTTGAAAATAATCTGAGAATATAGACAAGCTATAGCTCTTAGGCAACTCGTCTTTAACGCTAATTGTATATTTAAGATCATTACTTACGCTGTATATTACTTAGCAAGTGTATGTTTGCGGCAAATGGTTTATAACTTCTTTATACGTCTTTGGATTGGTTTTTAATTTTATCAATATACACATTGTCATTTATCGTATCACGGTGCATTTTCGCGAATCGTCGCAAATAGATTTCAATGTCGTCGACTGAAATTTCGTTTCAATAATCGGACTTGTATCGTACGTGGGAGAGTTTTAGGCTGGTCCTTTTGTACGTTTATTAAACCAAACACGTTTGTTGATAAACGAGCGATGACGGAAGGATGGTCGCGGTTCTACTGTCTGTCGCGGTCAGTCGATGAAAAATATCGCCGAGAAAGCGGCTGTTAACCTCGTTCGAAAGAGCTACAATGCATCAAAGACACACGGCTGAGCGTTTCACGCGGAGTGTCTGGCGCGTTTGTCGCAAAACTGGTTTATCCGGAATCCGAGAGCCGGAGGATCGAACGAATCTCCGATCTCTAGCGTCAGTGGAGAGCTTAAAACTTCAAATTTTACCACCACGCTATCGTTCAACGTTTAACGAACAAATTAGAGAAAACTTATAAAAGAACGATAAAAATATAAAATATCGAGGATATTTAATAACAGCGATCAATGGACTGCGAAATGTTTGCGCATTTGTGAGAAATTTGAAAGCGCAAAGGTGCAGAGTACGCGTAGTATTTATTGGACGAAACGAATTTCTATTCGAGTTCTTTAATCGCGTTCATGAAACTATGAAATTTCATAAGCAACCGCGATGTCTGATAATCGAGAATGTAAAGATACACGCGCGTTGTAACTCCAAGTTGTAAGTGAAAGCTTCGTAAAATTGCAACGTATGGAAAATATTTACGCACGAGCGTAATCGTCGTGAAAGAACAGCAAGTTGCATAGCATGGTGTAGGCTATAGCGTTATACAGCGAGCGAGTACGTTCGTTCGTGGCAACCCTCTTTCTTCCAAACAACGTGCTATGAAACGTAATATACGTATTGCGGTCGACTATTTCCTCTTTGTACGTTCGTCCACGCTTCCATCGACTCGTTTCTCTGGCGCATCGCCTCGTTTCTGGAGAACAGCGAGACGATTCGACGTTAATCACACGAAAGATATTATACTTCCGGAATGGTGATGATGCGCCGGAAAATATCGCTTGAACAAAACAGATCGTTTTATCGTAGAAACGATTCGCCGGCATTGTTTGCCGTTTTCCTTTCCCACCTCGTTTTACAACAACGGTCAACCATTTCGCATCGTTCTCACGGTTATCTCGATGGCGAAAATTACGCTCGTCGTCGTGCTATCGATCGAATAATCGCGGCGACGTGGTTGAAAAATTTCATCGACCGCGTAAACTGCAACAGGCTTGGCGATTCAGCGCAGAGATCTCGTTAGGCTGGATTTTTTCGTCGCTGCTATAATAATCGAGTTGGTATTCACCTTTCACTCGATGACGAGGCAGACGCCCTTCACTCTAACGACATTGTTCGTCAACGATAACACAGATACGATACGCTGCTCAGCGATCCTTCTTTACGCTTCTTTGCGAGTCATCCTGATCTTCCTGTGGAGGCGCGGATACTAGGCAAACCGGCGTTGGAGTCACCGACGTAGGCCCGACATGTTTCAACAATTGTATATTAGTTCTACACGAAGATACATATACGCGTAAGATAAATGTCGATGGTTTACAGTTTGAATAATATCCTGTCCTCTTTCAAGATACGCACGTGTATATTGTTGTGTTTAAAGTTGCGCGACTTTTTCTTCATCCTTTAAAGTAAAATTCTATCGTAGTCCGTTACGAAACGACTCCTTATTTTGGATAGAAGGAGGAGAAATAACGGTGTCACGAACTGACAGAACTTAGGCTTAGGAAAATTACAGAACTTGGCTTTTCTTTGACTTCGAAACAACAGACAGGGGCATTTTAATCGAGTACTCAGCTTTTGTACGATACCAAGCGTTTGTACATAATTGCGTGAGCTGTCGGTAGCCGTTTTTCGTACGAAAGCGACACACAAAACGTAGCAAGGAATTATTCGCACGTTGGAGGTACAGCTCGATATGTTTAGTTCTTTCAGTTTTCTGATTGAGAAACGAACGATCTATCCTCGGCTGCTATCCTATTAGGCTAATACGTATGCTACGTATCTCCGCGTAAAGGCAACCTTACTACGGTAAAACACTCGTGAAAGCGTGGCTTGCCAACGATTTACCTTCTGCAACAAATTATCACGCTATCGACCTGCAGTCTCCGGTTTCTCTTAATTTTCAATTCTCGTGTATAAGGGACAATGATAATTAGAAACGAGAAGAAACACATACACCGGGACTCTGTCGCGCAATCAAGCTGATATTATTAATGAAATTATAGAGTTACTGATATTAACAAATTCTCCTGCGTAACGAAGTGATTAAAATTCGACGACTAAACCTTACGAATCACCAGTTATCCGAATGTTCTACTCAACGAAAAAAATAAAATCGCGAAGGGAAGCAACCTGTAATTTCCAATTCCTTCGCTCGTCGATCCGTTAACGCTACCAGCGATGTACCGAATTATCGCGCGAGAGAATTCAGCGAAGAAAACTTTGTTCCTTAGACGATACGGCGTGTTTACCGAGTAATTTCACGACTGAGAGGGTTCCCGTGTTTGCCACGAGGTCTGCACGTAGACCAAGGATGTAGACTGCACGCCTAGATTCTCGTTCCTTTTACTTCGTTCCTCTTCTTACCATTTAAACGCGCTGTTATCAAGAAAGTAACAGATACCGCATTTCGCTATGAGACTCCGCGATACGACGAAATTCCAGCAAAATCATCGAGCTTTCTCCATCGAAGGATTCACGTGCGCTCTGATTTCATACGATCGATGGACGAACGCGTGTTTTACCAGCCAACATCGGCTCCAAGTTTCTAACTCGGTCAAATCGGCTCGATCGATCGCCTGCAGCAAAGTCGAACCACCATCGGACAATCGAGTCGGTTTTAAAAGTTCCGAGGCGTGGTTACCGCGAACGTAAGCGCAACAGCTAACTGTAAATGCAGCCGCTTTCCGCGGCCAGCCACAGAACTCGTCCTTACGTCGCGGGAAAAACGTCCACGCGCTGCCTACGCCATGCAACCGATACTCGTTCGATGCCGACAGAAACCGTTAGCTATCTCTCGTTTCCCGTAATCGGCATCGATAACGATAGATTTTGCTGCCTGGGTGGTTCGCGGAGTACGAAGACCGACATGATCTATGTTTCGAATTAGGGTGGAAAGATTAGTCGGAAGATTCTACGATTCGTTTGCAGGTATTTGATTCGACGAGCACGAATAAGCTTCCTCGGGGCTAACGAAAACTCTTTCCTTAATTCCGTCGTAATACTCAGACTTTTTATTGGTATTTCGATGTAGGTTCAACCGAGAGGACTTTTAACGTTCCCAGCCAGTTACAACGGTTTATACGATTGAAACGAGATATTACGCGTACGATTCTGTATTTTTAACGTATTTCCCTCAAATTGGGGGAGACTTTTCACGATAGGAAAGCACGATGAGAACGATCGATCAGGATCGCGAAATACCTCGTGGCAAGAATAAACCAGAAATATCATCGATATTCCATAAACGTGTTAAAAGTAGCTTGCAGTGTAACGTTCTTCCTGTTGAAGAATTGTTCACGTTGGAACGTCGTTGCCATTAGTTGATTTAAATGCCGTGTACTGAGCGAAGGCGAGCTGGCTCTAACAACGAAGGAAAATCGAACGAGGGAAGACGTTTGCACGGCGGATGAAAATCGTGTGAAAATACCATTCGTTGGATATAAAGATCGGTATAAGGCGGGCTAATTTCGTTGTGAAGATACTCGGTAGGGAACGTAATTAATGGAGGTCGAGGATCTTTGTGCCTGGTATTCGAGCTGATGAAAATGCATGAGGGGTTGCCGCGGGTTGCCGCCCTTCTGTGGGACCTCGATAAACATTTAATAAAGTTTTCTCATAGGCCAGGCACGCACCACTTTCTGCCGTGGAATAAATTACGAGATTGTGTCTCGTGGTCGTAGAAACACTGGCCGGCTAAATGCCAGTCGGTCTGTTTCATAACTCGCTCCGCTGGTCCATTCCAGCGCGTATTCCTCTCGATTTCGCCGCGCCAACAAAGATCGTTTTGTTTCTAGGAGCTTTCGTTGCACAGCAACGACGTACCACGACTCGAGCATCGAATCCGATTCAGATTTCGTTCCCGATACCAGTTTCGAACGGTGTATTCGATTACGCCCATTAACCGTGTACGAATTAATCGCCTCTGTTTGAGAAAGCTCGCCACCAGAATGCAATGCATGTACAATGGGTGTTTCGATGGAAACTCGAACGACTTTTTAGCACGCGATGAAAGAAATTGGAGGAAGGTCTATAATCTGTGGTAAATAACGTAACGCCGAGTGTATTTTCTGGTCGAATAGTTAAGCTATCGCGGAATCTTACGAAACTATTTCTCCTGCAACTTGGTTACGAACTGGCGATTTCTTTAATATTTAATTATTGAAGGGAACGTGGCGGCTAACGTTGAAAGTAGCGCGACTAAAACTCAGCATACTCGATTCTATGGCTTCTCTACTACTGCTTCTCTTGCTAAAAACCTTCTGAATGAAGAGGCGAACGCGTAAGGAAAAGCGAAAATTTGTCGAACTCGTGCGAACTCGCAGCGCAAAGCCAGCACAGCATGTGGAAACGTAGGAACTACGAAAGCTTTTTGAGAACTATCGATACGGTGGACACGCCTCTCCGTGCAAAATCGAACATGGATCAAAGTTACATTTGGGTCAAGTACGCGCAAAGTATCGCCGCCATTCGACCAACTTCTTTTCGCGCACGAACGTGCACAAGCAAAGAAAACCAATGCGGAGAACAACTGGCAAAAAGAACGACAGGCGTTCTCTTCTCTTTCCATGGAATGATATTTGCATCACCAACGCGTATACGTCAGCGTGTAAGAATACGCCAACTGGATAACGATGAAACAGAAACCGCAGTGTCGTTCAGCAATATATAATATACTATTCCACGCTGCATAATACAAAGAAGCTCTGATGTAGCCAACCGAAGAAATTCTCAAGTTGGTTTTTCCAAAGAATCTCCCTGTCCTCGTTAAGGTGATCGGCACGCGCGTAAATCTCCATGCTGGTTAACTTTATGGCTCGTAGTCGACATTACCCTTCATTAGCCGCGCCGTACGGCCGCATAAGTCACGTTCTTCCGGCCGCAATTATCGATTCTCGTGTGTGTGGCATGGCGCATAAATTCTGCGCAAATTAAGAACACTCATTTACGGCGGATGATACGACCGATACGAGAGCCGAACGAATTCGATTTTTAGTCGCGCGATGTACAGCAGACTGCGTGACAGCGATGCTTCAACGAACGAGTTGCTACGATGTAGCAGAGGCGGCTACGCTTTTCGTCTCTTCGATGAATTAGCACGTTAGCGTGTACCTCTGTGCAAGAACCACAGGAGATCCAGATATATCACGAAGTGCGACGTTTCATTTTTCAGGAAATATTATTTCCCTGACGATGTTGTTCGAATCATCGTAACGATGTGTACGTCAGAACGGACAGATGTTACAACGAAGAAGATTCTAGGGCCAATTACGTTCGCTCTGAAACTAAGTACGCTCTACTGGTTGAGCAGAAACCGGAGGATGCTGAACCTTTAACCCCGCAGCGTGCTCTTTCCACCGTTCTCCAGCCAATTATATTTCCCGAAGCTTGCAAAATATCTTAGAATTCTTATCGCTGCGCGTGATTTCTCGTTGCGATTCTGCGCGAGACGTCGTCTAAACGACGCTACGTTGCAAATTTTGTTTGTTCGTGAAAACGAGACGAAAATGGAAATGTGAAGATTCGAGGATCGTAGGCGGAGTTAAGAGGACGCCTATTGGCACTCGAAGGACGACTACTGATGCGTAATACACGATAATCATAATAACACAGGGGCGTTTAGCCTGCGATTTCAAGAAGCAATTAATTTAAAAAGAGGCCAAAATGTACTGGAAAATGCGATCTTAATTTCGATAGGGACCAGTCGTCAGTTGAACGCTGCTGATGCCTTCAAATGTTTCCTTAAGTAGGGCCATGATGCAAATGGGTTAATGATCGCTAATGATGTATACAGCGTTTCGAATCGTTAAGCAGAAGTAGCAGAATCTAGAAACGCAGGAGACCGACCGGCTTTCGCGATATTTCGCCAAATAAGAAACCAATCCCAAACCTGTTCCCTTAGCCCGTAACTCGATAGCAGTGATTCGCGTACACACGATACACGAAGTTAGCCGGTCGTTGCGGTGGCGAGAGTTGCGTCGCGTTGAAAAACCGTCTCGCGGTTGCTTGGGATTCCGAAACGTGTCTTCGATGACAGAGCTGACACCCGTCGATTAAAGGTACAACACAGAGTAGACAGAAGCCGGAGGTCGATGAGAAACGTGCTACATACCCGCTGATTTCCTTCGAGAATACGCCGTGTGTCACGGTACTTGCATGAAGCATCGTTCGCGCTGTATCGTTTTAAACGCGCCTTCTTATATACTTGGAATTTTTTATTTCTCCAGAGCTGTATGCAAACGGGAAATTCAACTACGACGCGTTCCACGTCGAGTGGTTTTCCAGAGAATCGGTTCTCTTTTCTTTTCTTATCGGCAGAAACTGTGGAGTCTTGGTAAATCGTATTAGGTCGTCTTTCTTTCTCAAACGTGCTTTTTACAACAGTGCACCTTCGTATAAACGTGAAACCAAACAGAGCAAAATGGATCGTACGAAATTCGACAAAATAATATAAAACCAAAAACGTTGTGCGTCTATTACTTCCTCATAAAAGGAAAGAAACTCTTCGGACTAGCTAACTATTTCTTAACCGGTTAGCTATTTTCGACGAGTATATTCGTCACGAGGAAAAGTGGCAATATTTCTGCCTCTGTCTGTAAAGAAATTAAAAAATAAAACAGTCGTTTCGTTGCAACTGAAATTCCGTATCGTAACAGCCACACGTACTCTGCGCTCGACGAGTCGTCGCTTATTTTCCGCGACACATTTCAGCTACAAAGTTCGCAACAGCTAACTGTTTAAAAATCATTCTTCTAATGGAAACTCGAGCAACTCGAGTATAAATAACTCGAAGATCGCGATGGATAGATAGACAGAATGGAGCAAAGATCTAAGTGGAAGTTGATATCGGAGCGCTGGAATTTGAGTTGCAGTAGAAGTAGAAATAGACGAAGCGTTAAGTGGAAAGAAGGAAGGTCTAACGAATTGTTTGAACGACGATCGTCGCAGATGTAGAAAGCGTTTTCTCGTGTTGTCAGCGGTGTCCACTGCGGCTCCGACGAGCCACGCTTCCCCTTCTCCCGTTTCACGAGAAACAACCGCGAGCAACTGGTTTGACTTGTATGTTCGTTAACCGGGAACGTTTCGAAGAAGCGCGGAGAGGGAATTGTAAAACCGTTGTCGCGAAAACTCTCGAATGCTGCGTGGGCAAGCTCGAAGAAGGCTCGAAGAACTATTTGCATATAAAACGCGTGAGCAGAATCGCGGAAAAGACTTGGAACTGATGGATCGTCCGATGAAAACGGAAGTCAATGAAGCGCGTACGCGTGGTGGTGTGGTACCGATAAAACGCACGAGGATTAATTGAAAGACATCACGGTGGAGAAATAATACGCGACGCGTGGCTTGCAGAAATTACAGATCTCTTGAAGCAGCAGATACGACGATCTGAAATTACAGACGATACCGTTGGTAACGTGCACGTGCTCTTGCTTACGATCGCTCGAAAATACTTGCAAACGTTGGTCATCGCTTCGACGCGAATGCTTCTGGCCGCTAACGAACGTTTACGGATATTGGCGTATGTGGCCACTTGCGAATGTACGCAAAGAAGAGTCGCGATCGTTTAAGAGCGTTTACAAATCTGTGATCGCTGGCGAACAGGAAAAATCGCGACGAAACATACACTGGCTACGAAAACTATTTGCATACGAACTGCGCTTATCGTAGAATTTACGTGCCGATTATCAGATTCCAGCGTATCAAATCATCCAGCAGCGCAAAGGTTTGATACGACGAGGATGAAATGTAAGTACTTTTCGTAGTTGTTGTATATATAACAATCAATGTTGAGTACGCTCCGCGAGATCAAACTTTACGATCTGACGATGCACCGTGTTCTTCGTAATTTGTCCTTGATAAACGGAAACAGCGTCGGACGATGATCATTTTTCGTCGTAAGGCGAAATCGAAGTATTCGCGTTGCATAGGAAGAAGAGAGAGTTTGATAATCGAATGCCTGCGTGCTTGCGGATTGACCCTTTGCAACCGCACGTGCCTCGTCTGTTATCAATTAATTGACTAATAAATATTCTACGAGACCGCTGTTTTAGTTTAGCTACTCGGATCTCGTCTGCTTGCAACATACGTGGGACGATCTTATTTAAAGCTGTAGCAACGATGCCCGTAAATTGCACACGGATGTTACACGAGTCGCAAATGAGGCAAAACTTGCAGCTAATTACGCGCGAAATTTCTTTGAAACATGAAACAGACTGGCTCGCAGTCTGGAAATTTTTGTTAACGCAAAGGCAATTAGCAATTCGAAGATCACAGGAGCGCGGGTCACTCTGTTGCTATCTTCTGTGTTTTATATTTTACGGATACAAACATATATCTTATTTTTATATAATAAAAATGATTACATAATTATAATCGAATTATATAATTCGACGGGTTACGGAGACTAAACGAACGATACCTTCCAAGCCCCGGAGTGTCGAGCTACTCGAATTCCACGTTATTTGAGAATATCATCGCCCGATGGAAGAATAAAAAAGAAAATACCCGGTCGAGTTGTCGAACGAGTACGAAACTGCGAGAAACGTAACGCAACCATTTCCTTCAAGTTCATAGTTAAACAACTGCGTCTAAAGATTGACGGAATACTCGCAGCCAACCAAAGTAACAGAGGCATACAAATGAATCTTTCGAATTCAGCGAGTTCCTGTAAAAGTATTTCAAGTTGCTGGAATTTCAATCGTTTAGACCCGACCAGCCGTAGCGTGACGCGAACTCGAAAGTCGAAATACGCGATTCAAACTCTGCTTCTTGAACCGTTCGCTACCACGATTCTTGACTCAATTTAATTTTATTCGTTCGAAATGTCGCGTCGTACTCGAGAGGGCAATGCCTTCGAACGGACGCGATAGAAATGGCGAGCGTATCACGTCCGATCGGCTCGTCGTATACGTTCGGTGTATGTACGATCGGTGTTCCATGTGCATACCGTTTGGAGAACGTTAAATGACGTATTTTTCGCACGTTTTCGCGCCACCGGTGGAAGTTTCTCAGGGCAACGACGACGAACAAAAATCCAGTAGCACGAGTAGTCGGTTAACCGGTGACTGTTCCCGGGCCGAAAAGTAGCTTTTGTTTCGCCGCGAGAACAATCCACGGTCTGAAGAGCATGCTGCGACGAACCTCTGTGTATATCGATTCTCCGTACATCTGCCGTTTCCGGCCTTGCTACCGGTACTCCGCGAACAGCCAAGCGGTTCAGCGGTCGGAAACGCAAGAATTCGCCGATACGATCGCCGCTGTAATCGTTTTATCCGATCAACGTGTTCCGCGGCTTGTCTTCTTCGCGTTTCTTCTCGTCAGTTTTACGTTGTTTTATATCCGTTCTAACTAACGCGATTTCTTCGTTCGCTTTCTTCGTTCGATTCACGATTGTGATCGGAGCAGCACTTTGAAGAATTTTAACGCCGATTTCAGCAGGTCCGATCAAACAACCGATTTGAAAATTTCATTAAAATTGTACGATTGTAATTCGCCTATCTTCGTGGAAATTCTTATATTAAGAAAAATTGAGATATCGATTAATCGGGTGAAAACGAAAGGAACAACAAGGAAAGTAGAATTTTAAATTAAAATTCCGAAACGGGAATTAAAATTCATTCGACCGAGTCTGGCTAAAGTTAGCGCCAAATTAGCATATTCTCCTCTGTTTCTTCTTCCATTCCACTCTTATTACGTATCTAGCCTAAGATAATATTTATTTCTTCCGATAGAACGTAATATTTATCTTCTCCCTTTCTTTCCTTCGATTTTCATTAAGCGTAATCGAAGCTTGCATAATCGTGCTTTGTCCGTCTTCCCGTACGATATCCGAACGTACAACGTAACGTTTCCTCTTCTTTTTGTCTTTCGTTCGCGATTCTCTCGAAAACGAACGCTTGGAAAATTTTCTTGTTGACGCAAAGAACGCATCGACGAAAGAATCCCTTGAACTCGACAGTTCCCAAGGTTCTTTATTCAGCGGTAGCCAAAACGACGATTTGATCGCCGGGTATCTCGCAGTCCCCCGTCCAACGAAATTCGTCAAGCCTATCATTAACGTTAATTGCAGGAATATCGCGACGAGGGCATCGAGACTGCAGCCGATTATAAAGCCAAGATACACGTTGCGTTGTTAAGAATCACGCGAGCTCGAAGACGTTGGCGTTCTCTGTTCCCAAGAGCATTGACTCACCGTGTGTAACTGACTTACTCGACAAGAATGTAAATGCTCGAGCGTTGGTGGTCGTATCGATGACAGAGAGTCGCGTCGTTCGCGATTACATCGCGCTCTGCCAACCACCGACCAGTTTGCCACGAGCATTCGATCTTTCGTCTCTTCGACCTACGTATTTCCAAAATACTTTCATCGATATGAATGTTCAATCGCATTAACGTAATTCCTTGCGTACGTACGTGTGTGTACGTACAGTGGATACATCAGTGAGGTACGTACAGACAAAGGAAAGTTTGAAATCCACGCACGCGCGTAATAATCGCGAGAACAATCTTTGTTATCTTAATTTTGCATAGAAAGCGGCCGAAGAGAAGAAAGAGAGAAAAAAAAAAGAAGAATAGCGTCGATACATGTGTCGATTTCGCATTGAACGTGTTAATGGTAAAACGTGTTAGAAATACACTTTTTACCATGTTGATGACAGTCATCTGTATCATCGTAGCGACTCGTAATAAAATTTAATTGTTCCGTTCGATCGTAACTATTTTTTCTAAGATCGTTACGCTTTTCCTATCGCTTCTTTTGTGATCGCTCTTTCGTATTAATTTACTTCAACTCGTTAATTATCCTTCTTTTGTCCCGCAGCGAATATATACGCGCACGGGATCGTGAAGCGTATAACCTCTACCAGCAACATTATCGGCAGTCGTGCATGACCAGTATGTGGTTTGATCGTTTCCAGGAACACGTTGATCGAGGAGAGCAATGGCGGTGTTTGGGCTGGTCTCGGCGGTGGCCGGGTTCGTCAAGGTACGATACTTGGTGGACAAAGCGATCATCGATAACATGGTGTTCAGGGCGCACTACAGGATCACCTGCGCTATTTTGTTCGCCTGTTGCATCATCGTCTCTGCCAATAATCTGATAGGTAAGCAGCCGCGTGGCCTCTTCCTCCTGGACTTTTGCGGCTAACCACGAAAAAACGCTTGCAACAAGCTTTTCTTCGAGTCGGAGCATGGGCGTTGTTGCTAGGTTCGCGAGAAATTTTGCAACTCTTCGTACGTAGATGGTCGAAGTGCTACGTGTTAAATGGTAGCCAAGGCGCCTGAGAATTGTGGAGGAATTACGAGTATGATTTTAACCGCCTCCCAGACACGGACGAGGAAAAAAAAGAAGACAGAAACGTTAACAGTTTCGCCAACAAAGCTCGAGTTCCCCGTAACGATGATTTAACCGATGAAACAAAGCGGCGCGAGCGAAGATTTCGAGAACTCGAACGTAGTCGGACTTTCGAACGTATCATCCTTTTGCTTTCGTAATTAATCGAGCCATCGAGCAGCGAAATCGCGTTAATCGCAATTCCTATCGCCGATTTTCACGCGTATGCGGGTACTTCGAAGATGCGAAGATACGCGCGTAATGCACCTACTATTCGGAAACGTATAAATCATCGAATAATACATCGTATAAAGCATCGAAAGTAAAGCGTGTCCGCTATAAAATTTAGCAGGCGAAACAAAGCTTTGCGTTCCGTTTCTAGTCATATTCTAAAAAATAGAGATATAAAAATCCAGCGTCTAATCGTCGCTTTCCAAATGCAAAGTCGATCGCGAACAGTAGCATCCAAGCAGCTAAAAAGTACATCAGTTAAAAAGCAACAGTAGCTCGTAACGCGAGGGTCGAACCCAGCTGCAGAGCGAATATGCTCACCCGCGTGATTGTTTCCGACAATCAGTCGATCCGTAAGTGAATTAAGGAGGTAAAACGATCCTCTTACTTGACCCATGGGAGCAACGACGATGGGTCGCAGATGAAATGAAACGTCGTCGGTTGCATAAATAGCCGATACGTTGCGTGGCAGCGGGCCGTTTTCAGGACGCGCGTGCTTATTTATCGGTGGACAGAGCGTATCAGGGCCGATGACGGGTTACAGCCATAGCTGCACGTCACGCCGACGACAAGGCCCTCGGACCAGATTCGCAACGGTATCGTGCGTTATCAACTCGTTTAGCGAACAACCTATCAGCTGCCGCGCGCGATGCACCAGCACATGTTTCGCACATGTGTCGTAGCGAGTCTCCTCTCTCATCCTGCTCGTTCACAACCATCGTTCGACGTTCTCGCCGACAGAGAATCGCTGGTTGCATAATTTTACGCGCAATTGTGCTTATAATCAAACGGATAATGCACGGTCGTTGTCTAACGAGGTCGTTCGCGATCGAGGACGCTCACCGGTTCGCGCGATGTTTCGGAAAACGCGCGTCTCGATCTCCACGCGGTCCGAGCGTATTCGAGTATCTTCGCTCGATTTGAAACTGTGTACTTCCTGGTCGGAATAAAAGTAGAAGCACGCTGCGAATATTCACGCGATTTCTTATTTTTGAGACTTTCGCGTTCAGAGGATTAAAAAAATGGAATTAAATCGCGTCTCAATTGTCACTGGAACATCGATTCTTTGAAAATCGGTTGGCGTATGAGACAAAACGTTACAGTTCTATTCTCGAAAGACGACAGAGGCTTTGAGATGTTCAAAACGCCATTGCTTTCCGAGTGGGCAATTTCCTATAGCTTTCTAACGAACTTCCTTTTCCATCTTTCACCGTCTCGAGTACAACCGATCAAGATGGTGGAAAGAGCATCGAAACATCGAGCTAAGAGCGAATAATCGACGATGATGCTTGCAGGTGATCCGATAAATTGCCTAAGCGATGGAGGTGTACCGGACAACGTGATAAACACGTATTGCTGGATCACGTACACGTTCACGTTGCCCCGCAACAACGCGAAACCGGTGGGTACTCACGTGGCTCACCCTGGTCTTGGCGGTGACTATGGGGAGAAGAGATATCACTCGTACTATCAGTGGGTGCCCTTCATGCTCTTCTTCCAAGGTATTCTATTCTACATGCCCCATTGGATATGGAAGCAGTGGGAAGAGGGCAAGGTCAGAATGATATCCGAAGGCATGAGGGGAGCGTCGATCGATAACAAGGCCGAGCGAGAGGCCAAGTCTCATCGTCTGGCCAAATACGTTTACGACACGTTACACCTGCACAACACATACGCGGCTGGTTACTTCTTCTGCGAGGCTCTCAACTTCGTCAACGTGGTAAGTGGCGTACCGTGTCGCGGATAAAAGCTCCTCTTTATGGAGCGATCGTAAAAAACTCGAGCTTTCTTTAATAACGCGGTCGGTTTAGTCGTGTCTGTGTTTCGAGCGACGAGACCAAGACCGAGATCATACGGCTACAAAAATATAATCGCGCGACTGCGTTTCGAAAACACGTTTGTCATCTGCTGCGAGTTTTTGTATTGCGTGGATCAATAAATGGAAAGATGCTCCATTCGCGTGGTTTCTCGAAAAGTTAGCAAAAATCGTCAAACGATTGTGTGATTCCAGGTTGGAAATATATTCTTCATCGACATGTTCCTCGGTGGAGCTTTCCTCTCCTATGGTACGGATGTACTCAAGTTCAGCAATATGAATCAGGAACAACGCACCGACCCGATGGTGGAGGTGTTCCCGCGGGTAACCAAATGTACCTTCCACAAATTCGGTGCTTCCGGGACCATTCAAAAGTTCGACGCCCTCTGCGTTCTCGCTCTCAACATCCTCAACGAGAAGATCTACATCTTCCTCTGGTTCTGGTTCATCATCTTAGCGGTAATGTCTGGTGTCGCTCTGCTGTATAGCATGGCGGTGGTGCTACTACCTAGTACCCGGGAGACCATCCTCAAGAAACGATTCAAGTTCGGCACATCGGCTAATGTGAGCGCGCTCATCAGAGAGACACAGGTAAACCAGGTTCATCGATTTAAATCAACGAGCAAAGTGTCGTAATCGCAAGAGGAAATACGCTTGCGGTTTGGCATGACTCTAATTAGGCGGTCGGGATAACAGCGTTTATTTTCGAAACAACGTTCAATCGGTACGGTTTCGCGGTATCTGAGATATCTTGTTAAGCGTCAAAGGGAATTGGATCGGGGCGAGACGAAAAGCAACGCGATACTCTTTCTCGGAGACGTTTCTAGATAATAACCGGTTTGAAAGATAATCGCAATCCACGATAGGTTTCGTGACGACAACGTATCCATTGTTCCTACATATGTAAATTTGCAGGTCGGCGACTTCCTGTTGCTTCATCTACTGGGACAGAACATGAACATAATGATGTTCAACGAAGTACTGGACGAGCTGTGCCGTCATTTGAACCTCGGCTCGACGAGCGGAGCGTCACCGACCTCGGTGCCATCAGCGCCCAGCACTCTCGAGATGTCACCCATTTACCCGGAGATCGAGAAATACGCGAAGGACACCGAGATCTAATGCTTACGCCCTCTCCGACCATATTTCTGTCTTCTTTTTTGCATTGTGATAAGACCCAGGGTGATCCTTTTCCGACACCTTTGGTCTCTCGAAAAACATTTATACTATCGACGGTTAGTTTGCTCGCAACGAAGGAACATGTTGATCGAACACGCGACAGGAACGAGATCTTGCCACTTCCTTTTCGATCTATGTATCAACGCGTAGAGATTACTTGCCGTCCCACAGAAATAGTAAAACTAATTCGCCATAAAGTAACAGGTACATATCGCAAATCTGTTATCGTAGCCGTCTATTGTTTCTTACCATTTATAGCACAAACTAGCGTTAGGTTATCGAACGAATATGTAACGTAGACGATAACGCGCGATGCTTTCGGTTCGACAATGCGTGTACGCGTGTTGTCGTCTATCGCTGTTAAATTATAGTAAGCCGAATCTCACACGCGCAAGCGTTTCGCCGATTATCTTTAATATTGCGTAATGATATCGCGTTCGCCACCCTGTAGTTAGGGACGCGGTTGTCGAGCACGATAACAACACCGTGAACGATTGCTATGGAATTTCAAACAGCGAACGCGATCAACTCTTTCTCTTCGACAAAATCAATCGCCGTTACTCGTCGATGCTCGCATCGATCGTGTTCCTCGATTCCTATTTGTGTTACACGTACACATTCCTTTTGTATTAATTTGCGTGTATCGTGATGAAACAAGTGCCTTTTGGGGAAGTGTGTCAATTTGCGTTCGACGCTCCGTAATTGATGGAGCAACTACGATATTATTCGTTTATGGTATCGATAAAGTTTTCTCAAGTAACATTCCGGGCTACTTTCGATTCGTATCGTTTAAGAAAAACGAAGCGGAAATACCGTGATATTGGACAAATCGTTACTTTTTGAGATAATAACAGAACGAGACTGTATAAGATTTTCTAGAAATTATAGAAATATACACGAGAGTATTTATAAGGATACAGATTGCCAACAGCGCTCTTATATCTTTTACGTATTAGTTTTTAAAATAATTTTTCCGCTGTTATACGTGGTCTACGTATATTCTTTTCTTTTCTTCTTTTTGTAT
Source organism: Bombus fervidus (assembly GCF_041682495.2). Taxonomy (NCBI): domain Eukaryota; kingdom Metazoa; phylum Arthropoda; class Insecta; order Hymenoptera; family Apidae; genus Bombus; species Bombus fervidus. Next base: position 5,925,123 of record NC_091532.1, read on the forward strand.
TTCTCTAGAACTGGTGCAATTACCATAACAAAATCAGCGTGAATAACGTTGTATTTTGTAGCGAAGTTAGCGCGAACGATGTAAAACTTCGTTAACAAAATTAAACCTCAGGGGCATTCCTGATTATTCACAGCAACGTTTTCATTTTTCATACAAAATTCAAGTATACACATACATGCGTAGTTTATATAATTAAATCGCTACACAGATTATGCGAATAGAATCGACTTAAGAGTTAAATGATTCGAATATTCGAGTTTATCCGATTTTCATCCTAACTACCGTCGAATTTACGTCGTTCAAATTGACTTATGCGCTTCTACATACATATCTACAAGCGAAATTGTATAAAGAGTTTATATCGGACAAATTAGAAGTGCACATCGATGAATATATTCTTAAGAATATTTGATACGTTTTCGTTTTTCAATGTCTCGAAAGCTACGTCGAAAGATCAGGCGGTTTACCGAAACGAAATACGATAACGCTGACGTATGCTTCACAGCAACGTTAGAATCGTTTGAACCGTTCAATGCTCACGTTCGTTTCGCACGACTCGCAATTTCTCGGATTGCTCGCGAGGATAATATAACGCTGCCGATAATTATATGCAATGACAATAATAACTTTACTATTAAGTAGTTTATCGTAGTTAGTAGGTTGTATCGCTAATATTAGTTCTGATTCAAGCGATAGATTACGACGGATGTATAAGTCGAACGAGACGGATGTGCCTTCTTCATAGTATACCGAGATATTGTACTTTAGCGCTTAGGATTTCTATAAGATGTGTTTATAAATTGATAAATGCTCATTTATAACGATCGCCGCCGAAGTTAACACGAAGACTGCCAATACGTGCAACGGTAGATGTAACGGGAGCAAAAAGTAGAAGAATCTAAAGAGCCAATTGTAGAATAAAGATTATACTCTTTCTATATGAAGAATCGGCTGGTTTCTGATTGCTCGTTTTCATAGCCAGTATCCACCGGTCTAAAGCAAACCAGACTCGTCCGATCGTAATCTGCCTGATGGCCGTTTCTCAGCGAGTCGAACAACGAAGCAAGCAACAACGATAGGAGGAAGTTCGTAATCGTTCAATAAATTCCATTAAGTATACGGGTGAAATCGGTGAGGCAAACGCGGCATTTCGCTTTCGACCAGCGACTCGATCGGGCATGTACCATTATCGGTAATCGTGCTGTCGCGTCTATCGTGCACGTTCGCAATTCTCAACTTTCAGTTCCAACTTACCGATTTCCCCAGTCCACTTTGTTGATAATTCGCAACTTGAGTTCCCGCGTTTGATCGGTAGTGAGCGTGCCGGCCAAAAGTTGTCGCCGCCATTCCAGCAATTCCCGCATCACTTTGCGCAGCGTGTCGAACTTGTAGTTTACCCGTTCCTGATTTCGTTCCAGCGAAAATACTTCAATTAGTAGGGAAAGATAGAAATACGCGCAGGTTGTGCTAAGAATTAAGAGCTGAGCGGGACGACGAAAGCTCCGACTTCACGTACGCTTGCGCGTGTATCGTGATTTTCCCTGCTTTCGAGTTTCTACTTGATGAGGAAAATCCTTCACGACGGCGTACGAACGCTACTCTGTTAATCGTGAAATCGCGTAGGTTCTTTAATACGAATCGCGGGCGTATAGCGTAAAACTTATAAAAATATCAAAAGAAAATGCTATTGGCAAGTTAAGATTTAGAAGCTAGCTCTGTCTTTTCCTCACCGTGTCTTTTCTTCGTAGCAAATCGGATTTCGACCAATCGCCACAGTGGAATTTTTCACGAACAGGAGCTTCTTATATTCGCGATAAATACGTCTTGATAGATACTTGGAAAACTTTGGTGTTCGTTGAGATAGTTTTCCGCGAAAGACAGACCTAGCCCTTAAACTAATCGCCAGTAGCATTTTTTCTCCGTATGTTTGCGACCTTCGTAGCGTGGTTCTTGGCACCGTACCAAAAGATCCGCGCAATTCCATTTTCAATCGAACAGCGTGCCTTGTCGGTCGTTAAGAATTCAAACGAGTCGCGACGACGACGTTCCCATTCTTTTTCCTTCGTTCCTTTTCGACCCTTCGCTGCAATTTTCATTACACGAAAGTATACGTGTCGTAGAGCTAGTCGGCTTTGTCGTAGAAACCATTTCCAACGACGAGCCATTTGCCCTCGTTGTCGCGAAAAATAAGCGAGTACGAGCAAATGGAAAGGGGTCATTGTAGCGTAGAGAGTCGTCGGCTCACTCACCACGTAGAGTCTCTTCCATATACCGCCCCATTCTCGAAGCACGAGGGTAACTTCTCGGACCACCGGATCCTCCAAAGGTATCACCGACTCGAACAGTCCCTCGTTCTCGATTTTACATGGTTTCAGATGAACGTACGAGCTGGGGAAAATTCCTTTGACCGCGCGATTCTTGGTCGAAAAGCCTCTGTACCAACCTACAAGCAATCCATCGTTTGATTCGACGTTCGATCGACTCGTTCACCAAAACCTCATGCACGTTAATTCGCGCTAAAGCGTTCGTAAGCGATACGCGAAACCACGTCGTTTTACCTGTGCATTCCTCCAGGATCTGCACGGTCTCTCCGATTTCCAAGGGAAGGCCATAGCGCGTGTCTCCTCGCCAATTGTAAACGGCTGTAAAAAAGAAAAGAACGGGAAATATAAAATGATATTGTCAGGTCGTGCAAGTTCTGTTCGTTGTACAAGTTGCATCTTTTGTACATTCGATATACGTGCATTAATGGCACAGTAGGAGCAGCGTTCCATTTAACGTAATATCGACGGTGTACTCGTACGAACGAAAAGGCGGAGACCGATATATGCGGTGAACTGTTATTTCGAATTAATCGATGGTGCGTGTCTACTTATTATGCGCCGTTGGGATCTCTTAGACGAAATAACTAATGCAACGTAACTCACACTCTCTCCATCCTTCTCTCTCTCTCTCTGTCTTCTTTTCTCTTTATCCGTGTATCGACCGCGTCGCACCACCGTGCAAATATTATGATTCGTGGCGCAGATGGCCCATTGGGGAGGAAGCGAAATCTCCTCGACGCTCGGCGCACTCGACGCTTCGTGGCGCACGAGAGATTGAAACGTATAGTCTTGGCTCGTTATATTATATCACGTTTTATCCAAAGATTCACATTTACACAGGCGATACAAGCCCCTTAGAAAGGGTGGGCGAAATACATGAAATTTAACGGATATTATGGAAAGAACTGGGCAATTTGCGTTCGAACAACGCGGTTCTTGTTAGTTACAAATATTCTGCTGTATCTTATTTCGTTTATCACAGGTAGCCCAGTGGCATTGTTGGTTTGATCTGCCTAATCTAATCTGATATAGCAGTCATTGGTCGTTCATCGACCGTTTCGGTCTTCAAGCTTAACACGCGCCCACCTTTCAGCTAAATACGTTGATCGAAAATTTACGATCTTTCTATATATAGCGAGAAATTCGAATCGCTTGCAACGTGATTCGAAGCTATAAAATCGAGGAGCATAGATACGTTTCGATAAGTCCGATCGATATCTCATAGGCATTTTGATCACGAGTAGCGGTATCGTTGATTGGAAAAATTAGAGAGAGTCTGGAATGTTCGAATGACGATGAACGACGAGACTCGAGATTCGTCGAGGGTCTGCATAGTTTCTGATCAAAGAGATCGTGTTCTGTCGCTACGTATGCGATACGAAGTGTCTTAGATCGCAACGCTAGAAAGGAGCGAAAGTGTAAGAAGTTCGTGGACGAAAGGTTAAAGATGGGAAGAGAATCGGCGCGTGTCCTTTCGTGGAAGTGTCAGGCCACGATAAACGAACTCCGGGGCACCGGATACGCGTGACGCTGCACGCACGACGAGCCAGCTTCCGGTCCTCCGGCGGAGAAACGCACGCGAGACGCATCTGAATGAGCGCGTCTCTAGCCTCCGCCTCGTGTGTACACGAGTACGTTTCACCGACGACCGGCCACGGAATGTGTGTTACGCGTTTGCTCGCCTACCACCGCTACACCGGAACAATAAGCGTAGATACTGCGACCAGACTTTCGTCCATTTCGAAACGCCCCGGCTTTTTCTCGCCTTTTCTAACGACTTTAACGTTGTCGTTTCGAAATCTCCTCGTATTAGCGTCGTAAGGAATATAACGTAGTCGTAAATGATAATAAACCGTGAATGTTTCTGCTAATTCACACTTTTATGCATACGGAGAAATACATGGTATTTAAATAGAGATTTACTTCGCCTATCAAATATTCTGATGAAAGCTGGATACATTATACGTACTTTTATGTACAAATAATAACCTGCGAACATTTGTGAAAATTCAAATTATTTTTAACGCGACTGGGAAAATGGTAATTAGAAGAAGATTTATTTCATCCATGAAATATTTTGGTGAAAATTGGATATATTATATGTTGTTATATGCACATCAGGTAGGAACAATATAACGGGTAACAAATAATAATCTGCAAATATTTGTGAAGATTCATATTTTTACCAACGCGACTGGGAAAATGGTATTTAGATATTTATTTCATCTATTAAATACTCTGGTGAAAATTGGATATATTATATGTTGTTATACGTACATCAGGTAGAAAGAATATAACGGGTCACAAATAATAATCTGCAAATATTTGTGAAAATTATATTTTTACGAATGCGACTGGGAAAATGGTATTTAGGTAGAGATTTTCTTCATCCATTAAATACTCTGATGAAGATTGAATATGTTATATGTGGTTATATGTACATCAGGTAGAAAAAATATAACGGGTCACAAATAATAACCTGCGAACATTTGTGAAAATTCAAATTATTTTTAACGCGACTGGGAAAATGGTAATTAGAAGAAGATTTATTTCATCCATGAAATATTTTGGTGAAAATTGGATATATTATATGTTGTTATATGCACATCAGGTAGAAAGAATATAACGGGTAACAAATAATAATCTGCAAATATTTGTGAAAATTCATATTTTTACCAAGGCGACTGGGAAAATGGTATTTAGATATTTATTTCATCTATCAAATACTCTGGTGAAAATTGGATATATTATATGTTGTTATAGGTACATCAGGTAGAAAGAATATAACGGGTAACAAATAATAATCTGCAAATATTTGTGAAAATTATATTTTTACGAATGCGACTGGGAAAATGGTATTTAGGTAGAGATTTTCTTCATCCATTAAATACTCTGATGAAGATTGAATATATTATATGTGGTTATATGTACATCAGGTAGAAAGAATATAACGGGTCACAAATAATAATCTGCAGATATTTGTGAAGATTCATATTTTTACCAACGCGACTGGGAAAATGGTATTTAGATATTTATTTCATCTATCAAATACTCTGATGAAAATTGAATATATTATACGTTATTATATATACATCAGGTAGAAAGAATATAACGGGTCACAAATAATAATCTGCAGATATTTGTAAAGATTCATATTTTTACCAACGCGACTGGGAAAATGGTATTTAGATATTTATTTCATCTATTAAATACTCTGGTGAAAATTGGATATATTATATGTTGTTATAGGTACATCAGGTGGAAAGAATATAACGCGTCACAAATAATAATCTGAAAATATTTGTAAAGATTCGCATTTTTATGATCTCAACTGAGAAAATGGTAATTGGATATAGGTCTATTTCATCTATTAAATATTCTAGCGAAAATTGGATATATTATATATATATTTACAGAAAGAATGTATTTAAAGAAAGAATATAACCGAATCACAAATAATAATCTGCGAATATTTATACAAATTCATATTTTTACAATCGCAATTAAGAAAATGGTATCCAAATATCTATGAGGTTCGCTTATTAAATATCACGATGAATATATATCGCACATCTTGAATTTCCATTTACAAACATCATTCACAAATTGATTTTTAAACCTTTTACTCATAAATTATTCGATCTTCCAATTAAAATTTCGTTATATTCCATTGTATGGAAGCTTCCATTTAAAATTAACTCCCTCTTCCGCTTTCTATTCCAACTTACAGTATCTGTAAAAATGAACTTGTGCAACTACAAATGGAAATAACTGATTTCGATAACGAGTTGAAATTTAACGCTTCCGATAAGACTCGAGCGTTTTATCTTCACTCAAATCTTGTCTCCGTTTCAACGAACAAAACCCGTGCACTTTGAAGCCCGACTAATTTTATGACCATTTATTATCACCTCCATCAAGAAGTACGTAAGACATTATGACGTCTACACGACTCTGATAAAACGTGTTTCTGGTCTATCATTCATTCTGGTATATCATCATAATCGAGATAAGACTATTGACATTATCACGAGCTATAAGATTCGATAGTTTCCCATCTTATAAAAGACATCGAATCGAAATGATTAAACCCACAGGAAGATAGAGACTCGCATACAATATATCACGAACGCACGCTGTTCCAAACGATCGGCCGATTCAATTAATTTACCGCATCAAACGATCGTTCGGTTCAATTAATTTATTGGAAGAATCAAGTAAACCGGAGCAAAAGACATTTACAGATACACCAGTTGCAGATACATTCGGCATTCTCTTTGAGCCCTAATAAAGGACTATTCTCCCTGGACTTGGCGTTTCCCACGATGGAAACGTGTCGAAGACAACGCGCGTCATATATGTATATACGTACGATATATACATGACCGTCCATAGCACATACGCGAATGGTAGTGAGGAGATGGGAAAAACGGGAATTTTTTGTCGAAGCTTCTCGAGGGGCTGACAGACGCGAACAAAGGGAGACGTCGAAACCTTCGCATCGAAAGTCCCTTTCCCAAACCGTTCCCCCCATGAGTTTTCCCGGGAAATTAAATCGATAACTCCCGTTCTGCCGTGTAAAACGGCCGCGACGGAGGGATCCGTGCTTTCTCTCTATCCTTCGTTCCCTAGTACGTACGTACGAGGTGACCGGTAATTCTAGAACACCCTCTATCGAAAATCGAATATTTCAACTTTTCCGCGATCAATGCGGAGAGTCGTATACGGTAAACTAGGCACGTCCGACTTTATTTCGTTCCGCAAATACGCCATGGGCCACGATTCATGGTAGTCGGACAGATTTCGATGGCACGAAGCACGAGGATAGAAAATCGCGAACGACTAAATTGTGGCGCTTTCGCTTTCGAAAATATCGAGCCTTGTGATTCTTGTAATTGAGTTCAATGGTATTGCGATCGTCGAATTTTTATCTTTTCGGTATATCGCCTCTCGTTGATAGAACGTAGAAAGAAGAAGTCAGGCTGAACGAGAATTTGTTCGCAGGTCGTTCAAACTTGGCAGATTTCTTGGCGTAAGAAAAATACGAACGGGTGGGAAACGAGACAAAAAGGCAGCAGAGTTAGGAAAGGTAACGCTGGAAAAATATTTGTCGAGTGTACGATAACGAAAGAACGTGCCGACAATTCTTATTTTATTCTTTTGTATTCTGCCGATACTTTGCTACACGACCAATCACGATCGAATGGCCGAACATTTACAAGCGAGTCGAGCAATCCATCGACGATTTCGTGGTCTCGAGGAGCCAACGTTTCCTTCGAAAAGAGGAATTAAACAGCTGAAGAAAAAACAGGAAACTGCGTTCGTAGACTTCAATTGCCAATACACGGAGGCACAGAAAAGGAAACTGTTAGGAACGTTTGTTACGTTTCTACCGCGTAACCGAAACACAACTTTCGAATCTCATAATCTCTGGAATAGAAAATCGAACGATCGATTCTTTGTCACACGAATGGAAGCCAACGGGGTGTGTCTGGCGGAATATTTGCTGGACGTTGAAAAGAGCGGGCAGAAATTCGACGGAATCTGTGTGTATCGAACCGATAACTCGTTAGCCTGGAAAATTTGATTAGCAAAGTGGAGTTTGTTGCCAAACCGTGGACGAATCGTAGCGTAGTTTCCAAGGGCAGAGAGGAACAAATTGCTACAACTCGAGGAAGAAGGGTAAATATATAAAGAAGGATGGGAAAAAGGGGAAAAAGGTTGGAAGACGGCAGGAAAGGTTCAGTGGTAAGACGGCAGGAAGAGGAATGAGAAGCAAGAAGGGAAGACGAAGGAAGGGCAAAATGGTCGCATTGCGGTAGGTGAACACGTGCGTGCTTGCATAAATGAATAAGTAAACGAGATCAAAGACTGATACCTGCTAAATGACAGTACTTTATCGGCTTTTATTCGCTTGCAACGTTACGCGATCGCGATATCAAAGTGCCAATGCGTTGCTTGTTTTTGCATCGAAGAAAAAAATTACACGATGACTTTTACGCGAACAATTACGTAACACGCGCCCGAGTACAATTCTTGCAGTCTAACCGTTTCTCCGAATCAGATTTGTTCGAGTTAATTGTCGCGTAATGGCACACCCGCGTTCAAAAGTACATAGGGTGTTGCGATATGAAAAATTAAGCAAATCTGCGTAATCGTTGGGAAACTTCATTTGGAAAATGAAAAATGAGAAAACGTTGTAAAAAGATTCAACGTTACGATAAAATCGTCAACCACGTATGTGATGTATAATTTAATTAAATTTCGTTCTCGTTTATATTCATGGCGCCTCCCGATCGAGTGTTTCCACGAATTTCTGCATTTGTGTTAGGTTGTCCGAAAAGTTTCTTTCGTTTTATAAGGAAATAATAGAGGCACGACGTTTTTTATTTTATATTAGTTTATTGAATTATGCACGAACGTAATAATAGAAATATAACGAAATGGATCAATGAATTCAATGAAATAATATAAAACGGAAATTCTTGTTCATTTATTATCACCTTATGAAACAGAAGAAACTTTTTGGACGAGCTAATATTTATCGTTAGAGTAAATCATCTTTAGCGGCACATGAGTTAGAGGACAATTCAAATCATGTTGTTGTTTTGCCTCGGAGTATCAAGATCGTTAGGATACACGTAATGTAAGAATAAACAATGTCGCCGCTACGTGCAACCGTCGAACAAAGACGAACTTGAATTTTCCGACTTCCCCCCGACCGGTATAAACAAACGGACGCAAGAAAAAGAGTTACAGTCAGTTGTCGATCAATTATCAACGAATTATCAGCGATTTAATTAACGAGTCATTAGCTATCCTATTTTACGACTTATACATTGAACAAACGTCTCAGCGAATATAGCCCGTATACTAATTTATTATTTTAAATATATTGGACAGTTTCAAGAACAAGCAATAACATTTAATAAATCTCACAATTAAACGTCCTACACAAGTCCTTTGTACATTTTATAAACAGGACCCGCAGCATTCTAACAGACTTGTTCCCAAGTTGAGGCTTAAGAACGTCTCAGCGATAAAACTACCAAAGTATAAAATTTGTCAATGAAATTCAAACAAAAAGTATATATAAAAATATATTACAACGATGTATATAGAAAGATATATAAAGAGAAAGAACGAGCGTTTCTCCGTATATTCTACAAGATACCGTACGAATCCTTAAAAGTAGGCTCGTACAGAGAGAAGAGGGGAAAGAAGGAAAATCGATGGACCAAAAGACGAGAGGGAGAGCCAAGGATTTTCAGGTCACCCCAGAAACGCGTACACACGTGATAGGTTGGAGCGCGTCAAAATGCTTCCCAGCTAAGGGTAGGGAGAAAGGGTCTATAATGGCTTTAGGGAGACCAGCCTACGAACACCAGCCTACTAACACCTACGCAAAAGCAAGCACGGACCCGGTAGAAACCGTAAACAATGACATCTGAAATCATTCTATCGCCTGCTTCACCGATTCAATATCGTTCTCATCATCTTTGCATGCGAGCTACGCCTTTATAGCGAAGAGACCGCTATTTTCTTATCCGCTTCGAGGCAAGAAACGTGGAAACGTTCGGCTTCAGTCGACATATTCTCCATAGTTTCTCCATAGTTCGACAGATTTTCGACGTTAGTTAGTTCGATGTTACGTCGAACACATTTTATCGATTAATTTTACCGTATTCTTTCGTAATCTCTGATACAAGCACATTTAGAAAATATGTTAATTATGGAGAAAATAAGAAGCTTCCTGATAATGGGAGATCAGACACGAGAAACATAATAGACATCTTCCAACATGTTCCTAAGAGACGCTAAGCAACTCTAGTCACGAAGAGATGTAATGGAAATATCGCGATTATACGATTTTCCTTGGCGAATTAGGTAAACTTTGGGAAAGGCGATTAAACGCCTTTTCCTGGGAAGTTTGCCTCGAGGCAAAGCTTTCCTCGAACGATTCGATCGAGCATGAAAATCGTAAATGTAGCCGGCTCAGCTCGGAAATTATCGTGGCGGAAAATCTGGAAAGACGCAGACTTTATTCACGTCCCTTTAATATAGTTCGTCTGAAATCGTGGAATATGTAGTCCGGAGAAATTCCGAATGCAGAGACGTGTATCGATCACCTCTGACTTTTCCAACCACGCTTTTAGCGATTCCCGATAAACTGATTCCGCTCGCGTCTCAATTCCCAGAGTTTCATTCGTCTCGGTTTGTTCGTGTTTTAAAACAACAAACCGCAAACAGAGCGAGGGAAAGAACTTTAGCTTCGCTACGATCTTCCTACTCTTTTGTATTTCGTTCTTGCTCATAGTTTAGCAAATGCTTTAACACTTTAACGTTCGGAGGAAACTCTTAGCATCGTACGAATGTTAATATTGGTTGAAACAGTTGGACAATTCCAGGATATTATTTATTAATATTATTTCTAATTAATATTAGGCGCGACATTTTTCGTTTTATATTATTTTACTCAACTATGTGTGATCCATTTTGTTTTATTGGAACAAAAGATATTGCGACAACCTAACGTCTATAATTGAATCTAAATTCTATAATTATAATTCTTATTATTGCAGAGAGATTAAAAGAATATTAAATTAGATTATAGAATGTTTCGTTTTATATATATGTAATTACAGAAATAATTATAGAATTATAATTATATTTAGAAATTATAATTATAATTATAGAATTAATAATAAGAAATAATTATAGAATTATAATTATAATTGTAGAATTATTTCTGTAATTATTTCTGTAATTACATATATATAAAACGAGACATTCTATAATCTACTATCTAATTTAATATTCTTTTAATCTCTCTGTATAATTTCTAAATATAATTATAATTATAATTCTATAATTATTTCTGTAATTACATATATATAAAACGAAACATTCTATAATCTACTATTTAATTTAATATTCTTTTAATCTCTCTGTATAATTTCTAAATATAATTATAATTATAATTCTATAATTATTTCTGTAATTACATATATATAAAACGAGACATTCTATAATCTACTATTTAATTTAATATTCTTTTAATCTCTCTGTATAATTTCTAAATATAATTATAATTATAATTCTATAATTATTCCTGTAATTACATATATATAAAATGAGACATTCTATAATCTACTATCTAATTTAATATTCTTTTCGAGAAAGAAATCCTACAGTCGATTAGCCTAAGATTTCAAGTTGCATCACAATTCTTAACGATTTCGATAATTTCTTAATAATTATTCAGACGCTAAGTTAAGCTTCTCGGTGGAAGCGCCGTTGCTTATTAACGGAAGCGTTGGCGTAGAAAATTATATCGCGAGAAGGTGAAAGAATCGAGCGAAAGGAGAAATTGGAGGCAAACGAAGGCAAAAGTTAAATCGAGACTGTGAACTTGGATATAAGGCGGCTCGTGGAAATCATTAGGAATTCCAGGTGGAAGTTGTATCGTTTGGCGCGAATAATCCGCGCATCGGACCAAAGACATCGCGGGAAAAACGTGGACAGCCTTGGAAATAACTTGCACAACAACGTGTCGCGAAACGTAATCACGAACAGTCTACGCGTCACGGCAATAAGGAATCGAATTTCCTCTGTATATTTAACGAGAACCTGTTAATCGACGGTCTACTGGATCGATTACGGCAATCGCGAGCTCGTGCCAACGATAAAACGATAACTCCAATACGAATTATCGCAAATACGCGTTCGCTACTGTCTCCAGAAACGTACGTATCTGAAGGTACGTGCACCTCGGTGATTTCGAATTTGTCGTAAAAGTCAAGTATTTCGAACTACATTTTCCTCTACGTACAACCGCCGCTCGACTTTAGTTTTCAAGTGAAATTCCACTACGGTGAATTCTGCCTGTAATTGTGCGCCCGTGACAGCGTATACATTAATATCGCAATATAACAATTATTTACAATTAATTATAATTTATAGAAAGTAACAATGCGCAGATTGGGATTTTTGAAAAATGCGAGCGGAAAAATTGCGATTTGATAAAGAGGTAAAAACTTTGAAACAGCGAAGCGAATGAATTACTTAATTCATCTGCGAAGAACAGTGGAATACAGTAATGCGTACATCGTTGATTAAATAGTTAATTTAATTTTAATTCAATAGTCAATTTTAATTTACGTAAAACTAACGATCATCGATGCTGTTTTAAAGGAACGCGAACCAACTTATCGCGCAACCTGATGTTTATTCGTTTTGTCCTTCTAATTGTTTTACACGGTGCAATTACCACGGTTCGATCTTATTCTCCGATATTTCAAAGGAAAAACATTGTTGCAGCGCGACAAAACTATTTCTCGATCGTAGTCTGCCTCGTAACAATCGCTCAATTAACTCCACCTGACGCAAGCATTTTGCTCTTCGCGAATGGAATTTTCAGTCGAGTCTCTTGAAAATCCATTTTCCACCACGTTCCTCCACGTACGTATCTTTTACGGGACAATCGTAATTTTCGTTTTTCTTTCGTCCTTGTCGAACGATACGATACGATACGATACTCGTCGTAAGTTCATCCGATGCAGCTAACGCAAGTAACGTCTCCACGGTTTCCTTGAAAATATAATAGCAAGAGTCGAACGAACTTTATTATTCTGCTTTATTAATTTAATGATTCTGCTGGCAGTTTGCGCAAAATCGCATTTTCGATGATTCGTAAGCGCGCCGCTTTAATCGGCCGAAACATCGCGAGAAAGGATCGATAATGGTGGTCAAATCACAGACGAGAGAGCATTTATCGAGATTATTTGATATTAAATACAGTGGAAAGCCCTGCCACGTTCGATATCACTCGAGGGATCCTGCATAATTTCGTTGATCCCTGGATTTGCAACGTGTGATGATATAACCAGCGCGTTCGCCGCTTCCATCATATCGTATGAATAAATTTGAAGAAATTCAAAACGACCCACTTACGCAACGACTTGTCTTTTTCTATCGACCAGATACCTTGCACTTTTCATTTCGCATATAGAAAAATACGCACCTACTTTCTCCGTGATTTGTAGCGATCGTACTCGTACGCTCGCATCACGTTTCCTCCGCAAAAACATCAAGAACGACGAATAAAAAGAAATGGCCTTGGAAAATTGTTAAGTAGAGGCGAAAGAATTTCAAGAAGTAAGAATTTCTTCTTCTCGATATCACACCTGTCTTACGTAATCTCGAGCTAATTACCGCGGTAGAAACCGCTGAAGTAATCGTGGCAAACATTTAGAGGCGGAGGTTCTTTGAAAGAACGTAAGATAGTTGGGATTATTTTAGGTCGTGGAGAAATTGGTCGCGATGGCGAGTGACAATTGGTCGGCTGAAAACAAGCGTGGGCACGTCGAATCCGCGAGTTCGGGGAATCCAGAATTGCATCGTTGGGAACGTCGCAACAAACGCATCGACCGAGTCAACGAAGGATCGCACAATGCTAATCGGCGAAAGAAACAATACGCGGGAATGCAGCCGCGACCAGATCACCGTGTAGATTGTTAGATTGAAAGATTATAGTTTAATCGTGACGCGGACGCGGCTCTGTACCAATGAAATAGGTTTATTGACACTTTATCTACGCTGCGCTCTCGTCCAGAAATTTAGGACTCCGATCTGTCCTTCCACGTGCCAGTGAAGGAACTGGCGCAGACGACTGCGGAACAAGGTGAAACGAAAGCTTTTACAAGTTGTTGAATATTCCACAGCGGCTAGAAGCATAAGTCTTGGTGAGTTCGTAATTATTAGAGAAGATAGTGCAATCGTAACAGATTAAAGGAGATTAAGGCGAAAGAGGTTGGCGTAATGAAAACTTTTCTCACGTTCCACTCGGTAGAAACTTCTACTAATCCTCTCAGCACTGAATTAAATCGCGTAAACGTATAAAAATTCGCCAGCTAATATTTAGTAACGAAGAAGAAAAGAGAGAGAAGCATTCCAGAAAACGTTATTACGAATAAAATTCTTTTTATCGCTGATTGTTAACACTAGAACTACCAATAGTTAACACGAAGCTATTTCTACCAAAACCAGTGAAAATGACTGGTCTTTAAAAAATACGTCATAGTAGAATATTTTTATTTCATTTATGTTATGTAGTACATATTTGGTATTATTAATCCATCTGGGACCCCTAAACGAGGGATGACACATTTATAAAAGGAGTAGAGCCAGTAATTTTTTACTGGTGTGGTATTTCTAGCGTTAGCATCCAGCGATCTAGCGATCGATCTGGAATTTTCTTGATAACTGATATCGTATGATACGCAGTACAAATATAAAAAACGTGTGGGAAATTGTACAAAACAAGGAAACTGGTTAATTAGGGTTCGATAAACAGATTGCAGGATCCTTTTACACTTTGATAAGTACCAGTCATTTTCACTGATATTGATATAAGCAGCCTTGATACAAAATTATCTTCAGTTTGAATACATAAAAAGCAAAATAAAATTCATTATATTATTCTATTAGTTATCGTTGCGAAAGTCATTGCATCATTGCGGGGGAAAAAATACACCGTGAAATAGGAATTTTAAAATAAAATTGTAAAACCAGCCAATTTGGCTGACGTGGTAATTCTAGTGTTAAGAAGAGAACGTTCGGGGACATTGAAATATGCAGAAACGCGCAGAACGCAAGAACAGTAGCCGAGTAAAAAAGTAGCGAAAGTAAAGAGCTCGTTATGATGTTCAGTGGATGGAAGAATCTCTAATTGGAAGTTTCCATTTCTTCAGCTGCGTTCGTAAAAATATGAAACTACGATAGAGACTGCTGCATCCGCTGTCTGGTCTATGAACGTACAAGTACAGGATTTATTATCACGCGGAAACGTATCTTAAGGCCGTTCGATTAGAGCCGTTCGTATCACGAGTTCGACGACCGTCCACTTACATTCGTATCAAACGTTAAAAAGCAGAATCAGTAAAATCACGACGGTACGTCGCGATAGGTTTTATTGACGAGCGACAGACTCGTTCCTTTGGTACAGTTTTCTCGAGATCGGACTGTCCTCATTGGGAGATGGGCTCACCGGAAGAGGAATAATAAACGACGACGATAGCCACAAAGAAACACAAAGCAACGTGCTCTGTTCTTTGGCCGCTCTTTCCAGTTACCTCTCTCTCTCTCTCTCTTTCTGCTTTTCTGTATCCAAGTTCGACGGCCGTTTTCCATGCATCGGAAAGACAATAGGTAAAGAGGCGGCGGAAACAAGCTTCGTTTTCGACGTATCGCGTCGAGTCGCGTGGTTCGTATAAACGGTCGCCGTGGTTTTACTCGGAAAATGGATTTGTGCCTTTTATGGCAGAACTGGAGCGGGACCACCAGGCAAAAAGTAGTTCGGACCACTTTGACAAGGACATTTCGAGACGGAGGACGAGCTGCTCGTCCAGCCGATGCAAATCGCTTCGACACTCGTCGCCTGCTATCGAGAAATTGGAATATTTTGATGAAAAAAGGAAGAGTCGCGCCGTTCGAAAAGACGGCCTTTTGTACGTGGTAGAGCTTTCTATAGCCGAACTAACAGGCAGAACGTACGGACGATGGAACTTTCGGATAATAAAGCAATCGCTTTTACGATACTAAATTTCGTTCGTTCAAATAGAGACGAGGGGAGTTGTCCGTGCGTTTCGATGTTTAAAGAACCCGTGAACTTTACGATGTAGATAAACGACGAAATGTGTACCGTAGAATTTGAAAGCGGTCGATCAACAAGAACTCGATATGTTAGTTATATCAGAAAATGTGGCCAAGAAAAACGCGTTTAGAGTTTACACTGTGTACCATCCTCTGTAGACTCTATTATAATACTCTATATATAATTCGTTTTACGCTATAATTCGTTTTACGCTCTGCATGATTTTATAATACTAACGTTACGCGATAGACGTAATAAGGTTGCGGTTGATTAACAAGACAACGTTAAAAGGCTAAGCCAGACATCAAAGCAGGCTTACCAAGGCGTTCTTGCTGCACGTTTCCGTGGGATTATGACTGATTGCTTAATCATAATGTGGCAATCGAATCGAGGAAACGAGTATGTTCGATAATTAGAAAGGATGCGAGAGCGACAACTATCAGAGTTTGTTCTTCTTTGACGCATTCGATAGCTGTGAACGCGCAAGGTTTCTAGAAATATCGTGCGACAGTTGCCGCGAAAGTGGCAGAACTTAACGATAAAGCACGGCACAATGAATCTGAGGAATGTATCGACGTATCTAAAACAAAGAGCAACGATCTTATCACTGAAACTAATACAAACGCTATACGTAAACCGTAGAAACACATTGTGACGAAACGAACGACGTTATTTTTACTATACTTTGATCGTAATATATCGAAACAAAGAGCGCGATTAAACAGGTTGTGACGTGGAAAAAATTCGCGATGACTGTACAGAAATCGGAACGCAAGGTTAAGAATGCGTCAATGCAGTTCTTTAATCGCGAAAACGTGAAAGAAGACGATGCTGCGTATGGAATCGACGCTTTATCGGCTCCGATGTCGCATTCCTTCCTCAAGCAAAGTATCGCTACGGACAGACATTTCGACGCGGTAGACGATTTAATCGCCACTAAACGTGACGCGATACAACGCGAGTTTGCGTTCAATTCAAAGCAGCGGCAGCGTTTCCGGTTGATCGTGGATAGCGCGCTCAATTGATCCTTCGACATTCCGATTGTTGCTCCGAGCAAAATTAGTCGGAACAAACAAGCGTCGCGTGTAATGTAATGCCAATCGGAGAGAAAGCTCGTGGAAAATATTTGATTCACTGAGAAACAGAATATTTCTTTTTCAGATGGGCAGAAACTCGACTTTTAAATTCGAACTAGAAATTTCGCCTCGAAACTCTGGAAAAATGCTTCCTGTCTTTAGGGACTAACTATATTGTCAGAGAATAAAAGCACAAGACAATAGCCGAGCAGTTTTCAGAAAATCAGATTATTTATCGAAATTGAAGTCGCTAGCCGGTACTAACACCAGTCATCTTTGAGAAGAAATTAGGTTTTTATTTTATTTTTTTATCAAATTCATACCATACGAGTTATTTATAAAAAAAAAAAGAAAATGTTATTTCCTTTCGACAGTTTCGGATCGTAAAAATAGCAGAAAGTTTCGAGAAGTCTCGAGATGTCGCGTGTCACATTCCTAATATTCTTCTCTTTCTTTTATAAAAATAACAACAACGGAGGAAAGAGTAACGAGATTTTCGTGTAGAAAATTTGCAATTCTTTTGTCATGCAGATTGCACGTAGAATAGGATACGTGGTTTAAATAAAGGTCTTTTGATCAAAGGTTTCGCAGTCGCGTTTAGCACGTTCGAATCTCAACGACGCTACCTCCATGCATTTCACGCGCGTTTTTCATCCATCGTGGTCGTTGCACCTCTCCAGAAGAGCAATACGTGTCAAGCGTGCATTCTATTAAGCCGTATATCTTGACGAGGTTTTCAACGAAAAATTGCTCGAAAGCTCGAGTTTTCATCGTTCAACATCGCCCAAAGAATAGAATGAAACGCGCGAATCTTTTTATTGAAAAAAGAAAGCGTTTTACGATAGGAATCTCGATATCTAAGATTATCGTGTAAATTACATAATGATTTAGTCGAAGAAAAATTATCAACGAGAAACGGAAGGAATCAGTCTATTTGACGAAGATGTTACATCCGCCTACGGTAAACATGGACAGAGGTGTGTAGACTGTAGAGGAATTAACATCAAAGCGGGGAACGCGCGCGGGCGTGAGCCTGCCGATGTTATGTACCCCAGACGAAAGAGACAAAACAAAATTAAGCGGTCGTAATTCAAGGATACTCGAGAGTGGTGGACCTCTCGTCTCAAAGAACCATCAGCTGACTACGAAATGAGACTCGGTCGAATATTTGATTTGATTTGACTCGTTGCGATCATCGATATCAACGTAAATTCGCAACGGTCAATGGTCTAAATTTCGAAGGTCGCGTACCACTTTTCACCAAATTTTGGGACACGAATATTTTTCCAAGTGTAAATATGGATGGAAATAAATGTATAAAACGAAAGAGAAAGACGCGAGATCAAAAAACTGACGGAGAAAATTAGTTCGATTTATCGCACTCTAGTTCCTACTCTTCTACGATCAATGCATGAATGGGAGAGTCGCGGTACACTCAGCAAAATAGCGGCACACATACACTCGTGCAGCGACACGACACGGCGGCAGCATCATACCTACAACGTATTAAGCGGCATGTATCCGAAAGAAGTCAAGACGCAGGTTGATCGAATCATTGACGCTGAGATACCTGACGCGAGAGCGGAAAACCGCGACGCACCGTGTATATAATAGATGACACGATGTCGATCGTTAAGCACCTATACTAAACGCGACTAGAACTCGTGGAGAATCGCGCGGATCAGGACACGAGCAGTTTGACAGATCCGCGGGGTCGATGCCGCGCATTAATCGCGAAAGAACACCTACGAGAACTCACCGACGCCGTATTTAGTTGTTTTCGTCGTCGTCCACATCTCGAGCGGTTCGACAACGGCGCTACATCCCTTGCTAAACTGCCACCGACCACTCGTAGTATCACGAAAAATTCGAAAACACAAACATTGGGTGTGTTTGCCGCACAAGTGCCACCCTCAGAATTCTCTCTCTCCCTGCCTTCGAGCAACGTTGCCGATGGCCGCTGCAAGTCGTGGCTAACTGCCGCGCCGGCAACGCTGCTACTGCTGCGCCGGTCATGTGCTCTTCAGGAACGTACCTAGTTCACACACTTCTATATGTATATATATTTTACCTCGACTTTGATAGTTGTTCGCTTTCACCAGTGTATGTACCAATCGTATATACTACCAATATTATTTTATCTTTAATTTTTATACACTGAGGTTAAACATTTATACAATTATACTACCATGTTCTTTATATTTTACGAGAAATTGTAGTTGTTTCTTTTAGGAGATTTTCATCAAGATACGATAAAATTTTATTTATGCGAACAGATCGAGGAACAAGCAGTTCTAATAATAGCAGTTCACTATGTATATTAATATATAATGTATAGCATGATATAGCTACAGTTCCTTTTATTATTTTAAATATTATGATCTAACTGTTAGGATTTCAATTTCCTTCTTCGATACATAGAATCTAGTTTGAACATAAAATAAATAATTACATATATTATAATACACTCGTTATGAAAATACGTGTATAATTGAAATTACACTCGATCGTACTTCGGATAATAGGAGTTCGGTATTAAATTATTCGAACGTACGAGCTTCTACTCTATTTTGAAAAATTTATTAAAATTTCTCTAAAGACGGAAGAACACAGTAGTATATTTGCTTAGTTGTTTATTACTGTTGTGTACTAAATTTTATTTATATCTAAATACATGACGACCAAATTTACTACAACTTACAAGGTAAGACTCCTGTTATGGCGGATGTTTTTATGAAATCGGGAAACGGAATTTCAACAGTAACATAATAAAAACTTATCTCTACTCTTAAGATTACCGAAATAAGATGTCACAAGGTTACAAAGACATCCAGTTTTATATTCTTAAATGTATTCGATGAATTACCAATTTATTTATAATAAATACAATAATAAAGCAACAAAAATAAATCTACTATAAAAGATGTTATATTTCCATAAATTCCTGTATATACTTTTATTTACAGTTTTTTCCTTATATGATTAAGTGATAATGAGACCTTGGAAGGTGCTAAAAGTGTACCGTGACACATTTGAAACACATTTGAAATTAAACGTAGACTAGATCGAGGCTACGATGAATCAAAATATTAACGTTTCATAGATAATTTATCCATATATTTAAAAGTTGATAGGTTTTCCAAAATATGCAGCTAAATTGGCTTCCTTGAAGGCTTCCGCGAATGTCTATAAGAACAATGATAAAATCAGTGTCCGATATTCAACATTCGATCGAATATCGTTTATCTACTTACCGGATGAGCGTGACATGTTCTCGCAACATCTTCTGCACTTGCTCCATATTCCATTGCAAGAACTGCCTCATTAATCAATTCACCAGCGTATGCACCAATCATATGTACTCCCAATATTTTGTCTGTACTCTTATCAGCTAAGACTTTAACAAAACCATCCGTGTCTGCATTCGTTTTTGCTCTGGAATTTGCTATATGTGGGAATTTTCCAACTTTGTATTCGATACCCTCTTTCTTCAAATCTTCTTCCGTTTTTCCTACCCAACCAACTTCTGGATGTATATATATTACACTAGGTACGCAATTGTAATCGATATGAACGGCACCTGAATAAGTCATCATAATTTCTGTAAATTTTTAGGGATACAAAGGGAAAAACTATAATGTGTATTTCCTAACTACCTCCGGCAATGCCCTCAACCGCAATAACACCTTCGTCCTCGGCTTTGTGAGCCAACATTGGCCCATGAATGCAATCTCCAATAGCATAAATCCTATATGAACGTAATTTGTATATAATTACGGTGACGAAAATTTTCTCAACAAAGTGTACTTACGAAGGTACTACTGTTTGGAATCTATTGTTTACAGGGATCCTGCCCTTTTCGTCTCGTTCGATTCCTAAATCCTCTAATCCTAAATTTTTCGTATAGGGCCTTCTGCCTACACAGACTAAAAGTGTATCGCACGTTAAATTCTCCTTTTTGCTAGGATCTTTCGCGTTTTCGACAGAAACGATGATTTCACTGCCTGATCTTTTCGCACCAGTGACTTTTGTTCCCAATTTAAAATCCCATTTTTCCTTGACTAAAAGTTTTTGTACCGTTTGACTAACTTCGCCATCGATACCTGCTCCACCGATAGTCGGTAAAAATTCGACTGCTGTTACTTCAGCGCCTAATCTATAGGAGCAAATAAAGCAACTCAACATATCTTCTTGTTTACAACTCATACAATTAATTTCAGTATGAAATGTACCTGCGCCAAACTGAGCCTAATTCCAACCCAATAACACCAGCACCGATTACTATCAATTTCTTTGGCACTGCGTTTAACGATAAACATCCAGTGGACGAAATAATTTGTTTTTCGTCGATTTCTATACCCGGAAACGGCGTGACCTCACTGCCAGTGGCAACTATAATGTTTTTAGTATTAATCGTGCTTACTACTGAACCATCTGGACCAAGTGCGTTCACTTGATTTGGACCAGTAATTTTGCCATGACCTTTAACCCATTCCACCTTATTTTTTTTAAATAAACTAGCAATACCACTTGTTAAGGCTTTCACTGTACTTCGTTTCTGCTGCATTACTTGATCAATATTGATAGAAACATTGTCAACTACAACAGAATTGTCCAATTAGTGATTGTTAAATTATGGATATTTAAAAAAAGGAAGAAAGAATGAAAAGTATACCGTTAATGCCAAATTTTTTTAATTCTCCAGCATGTGCCATGTGATAATAATGTGAACTATTCAATAAAGATTTGGATGGAATACAGCCAACATTCAGACAAGTCCCACCTAATGTTTCATCTTTTTCTATACAAACGGTTTTCATTCCTAGTTGTGCAGCTTTAATTGATGCTACATATCCACCAGGACCAGCACCTATTACAACTAGATCTGCTTCCAAAGTACTAGCGTATCTACGTTGCTGTGCAGCTGTCAAGCCAGGTACAATACGTTTGACACATGATGGCTAATAAGAGAAACAGAAAAAGCAGAAAGTTATTGATTAAGAAAGAATTTTCTCTCTCTGTTTGCTATCGTTGCATCTGTAATCCTTAAACTTTGACAAAGTCAGATGTAGGTGACATAACCAACGAAGTAAAGAGAACGTATTTTCACATCGAATAATGAATTTAACAAATCAATTTTGCTTTCTCAAATATTTAATCAATGCTTCATAAGGAAAAAATGACCAATAGCAAAGAAAGTTAGCTAAATAGTGGAATAAAATATACAACAAAATTATTTGTCCTTCAAAATGTTACGAAATAGAGTAATATGTATGGTCTGATACGATTGTAATACATCCACGAGGTCATTTATTCATAAATATCTTTCTTTTTTACTTACTCTGACAGAAGTGGTCACCAAACTCCAAAAATTAGCTTGCATCATCTTTTTTTGTAATATACTTTACTACCCGATATAAAGGGGGTCAAAAAGGAAACAAGCTTTAGGTAGTGAGAAGCGAGCACTACCGGTTACTTCGATATCATTCAACGACCAACTCGTCTGAGCTCTGATAATTCGATATGTCGTTGGCTATATGGTTCGGACTCTATACTGCTTGATGGCGCTACTGACCTATTATGCAACACGAAATAACACTAACCCTTTCGTTTCGTTCATCTGATATATTTGAACATGGATAAGACAAAGAATAGATCAGTCATCTAAGAAGATTTCGTGTTTCGTGTTCTGAAATACCGATCGTATAAAAAAACAAAAGTTTCGTAATACTATCTACGATTTTATGTGGTGAGTATATGTAGGAATTATAGAATAGGAAGTTGATAAAGTTACACGTAAGAAGTTTCTCCTTCGTTATGGTTCACATTCGAATTGAAATTCATTCAAAAGGAAGTGCCTACACTGACAGATATCACTCTGCTAATACTACTTATCCAAAAAGTGTCATATCTTGTTATTAAATAGTTTTATGTATTATGAAAATAATTGTTTACGAAGGTCATATTTTCATTAATAGAAAGAAAGGAAATCATGCTTATTCGGTTAATAGTTTCGAAGATGAAAATTTATTTATATAGTCATTAAAAGAGAACAAAAATTAATAACTTTTATCTTAAGATTACGAAACTCCCATACATCGATAGATACATATTATCTCCTAAGATACACGAGGCAATTCGCATATAATATATAAAATATCAACAATATGAATTGTAATATTTCAAATTTATATCCTGTAAATTAATCGCTTTGATGGATTTGTACTAGTTATGTTTCATTAAATAGGATTACAGCGCACTTTGTAACGACTAACCGCTTTTCACGTGAAAATATCTAAAAGTCATTCTATCTACGTTCTTGGATAGAAGACGTATAAATATATAAGATTTCTGTTAAATCTTTACTCTTCTACTGCAATTATCATATTTATCATGGAATAATTTGTGAATCGAAAAAAACATTTACGAATATTTACGCATCGTTAATCAGAATGTTAAGACTTTATGCCATCTCGCAGTCGGTAAAAAATATCTTTTCGCTATCGCAAAATCGATTTACGTATAAACATTTTAACTGTAGCCGATATCTCAAACTTCTTCATTGAAACTAATTCAACGTTAATATTCACCTGATAATCGACAATATCGTTGCGATCGAGTTTACAAACTAGACCCCGTAAGCTGTAACAATTTTTATTCCCCGCCAAAAAGGGTGGCGATCGAAGAAGTAAAAAAGAGGGAGCAAGTGGAACGAATCGGCCAATAGCTAGATAGATAAAGATGAAAAGAACGTTAGGGGTCGAGAGAAAAGGGCAACAGATGTCCTTCCGTATGACGCATGACTCGTTTGGCCCTTGGCGAGATAGTACAGTTTGCGTCTCACTACCCTACGGAAGTATTGTACGTCACGGAAACGAAGCTAACCCTGTCGTTAGAAGGAACGTTCGTTGAAAACCGGTTAGTACATATTTTTCGTGTCAACAAAGTCGGTGATATTTCTCTCGTTCAATACAGTACGATCTTACGAAATGTCTTTACTAGAATCTTTCTTTTGCGTTCGTATCAATCTCACATTTGGTATACTAATCGAACGTAATTCCATTATCACTAGCTTATTCGTGATTGGTTGAATTTAAATTGTCTAGTACTATAGGTGAATTCGTTGCATCGTGAGAAAATAACGTTTAGTATTTTGATGACGATAAGAATACCGATCTTGAGATGTTTGATTTACGATAAACAGAAAATATGTTTCCGATAAAACGAAAAGTAATAACGATGATGTATAATTTTCAAGGTTTCGGAGGAGAATAGCTCTAAGATGTTTGATTCGAAGATCTTGAAGGAAATATGAACGATTTAATTGACTTAATTTAAAGCAAGAAAAACATGTGTGAAATAGTAAAGGGTCAACGCAGAACGTTTCGCGACCAAGATCCTCCACGGATATGCAATAAAAGCAACGAAAATTTGAAAAGCGAGCTGGAATTTTGTGAATCGACTGCAGCTTCACCGACGATTCTTCAACGAGCATCCAGCTTCGAAAAGTGCTTGAACGAGTCTAAGCATCTTGAGAAGGGCAAACAGAATCAGAAAAAAGAGAAAGTAAACTCGATCAAACAGGAAAGTACTTGGTCCGATTCCATTAAAGACTCGAAAGACAGTGCCAAGGTATCGAATGAACTGCCAGCTGCTTCAAATCAGACGAACTCGGAGAATTTGATTAAGAAGCTTTCTGACGAAGTGCCTTCCAACAGCCATCACGACGATGAGGTACGTTTGCGCTACTTATTTCCATTGTTGAAGAAATCTTTGTGTACTGTCATGCGTTTTGATGCTTTTAATGTATTTTCGCACGTCTGTGCACGTTTGATGATGCCACACAACCGGGCAATCTGCAAAGAACCGTGCATAATATATTGATATATTGATCTTCGTATGACTTTGAATAACGGCAGTTTTCATATTAAGTAGAAATATACATCACACAAATGGAAAGATAAGGTTAGAAATCTGTCATAATTCAAATGACTTCCGTAAAGAAGCTTTTACAATTATAGAAACTCGTAGAGATATGCGTATATTTTAGGATTGCGGATATACTTTTTTTTTTTACCAGTTATCAACGATTGCATCATATTCTTAAAAATGTTTCCATAAAGAAAGCGTAATGCGCCTACGCATGCTTAGTGCGGAAACATATACTTATGACCGCTTATAACCAAAGTAAATACGTTTATTTTTTAATTAGATAAGAATTTGTTAAAGTATTTATAATATTGCGCATGCAATATCGAGCATAAAGGGGTTAAAAATGGTCGACAGCTGACCAGTACGAAAGTCGTGGACACGTGAAGATCTACGAAGCCGACGCAACTTACCAACTGATCGAGCACGATAACGCGAGCAGATAAAAATGCAGGACGATGTAAAAGGGGGACGGAAGGCTCCGAGAACGAACAACGATCGTATCAAATTTTTAGAGCCGTTTTGTTCGAGGTAGTCTGCAGTTCGAAATAGGTGTAATCAGAAAGAAATTTTTTTTTCTTCAACGAACACGTCGGGACGAAAACTTAGTAATCTTATTAGGTTATTCCATAAATAAGGTTATCGTATTTATTAACGAATAATATGCTATCTACATTTTTCTAAACCTATGTTTTATTTCTTTCATTATTATTTTCAATTATTCTAGTTGTCAACTATAAATCTCAATAATTATTTTCGAGATACGACGCGCGAAATAAAATAAAAGTCCACGTTGCTTATGGAATGACTGGAAGTGAAATTGCGAAAAATATGTACGTATTCGTGCGTATCGCGAATGTCGAATTGTAACATCACCATGGCATTTGATAATACGTATTACGATATTTTAACTTTATAGCGTATTGTTACAAATCTCGTGTAATTATCGTACAAGCACAGCGAGCGATATTAAGTCAAGCGGTATTTTCAATGTTTGTATGTACACCATCTGTTTTCCGTTTATATATTCACGAGGAAAGCGTACACATCGTGAATTGTGTATTTTTGGTGCGTAGTCGATGAAACGGCTGCGGCAAGTCGAATAATGGACGCGTTTACCGCGAACTTGCAAACGAGTTGCAGTTGTTAAAGACGCAATTAAGGGAACTTGTGGTCACGGTGCATAGAACACTGGTACGTGAACACAAATTTAATACGTATTTTATTCGTGTGCTTCGTATAGCCGAAATATCGGGCTTCTTTATAGCTCGCGTAATACCCCACATCCCGTTTAACGACATCTTTAACATTCCAATTGTTTATGCCACAGTCTTAAATTCTTGGAACTATTTAAATGGAAATTCTATGGAAATATTTCTTAAAAAAAAAAAAAAAGGAATAGCTTGTCATGACGATATCGCTGTCGCAGCTGGCCCAACACTCTTGCACAGTATGTACTTGCTGTATATTTAAATCGAAGTACTGGAAAAGACCGCGAAGCATGTGGAGGATCACGGCGGATAGGATTTGAAACTAATCGGTGAGATTTCTCGCGAAGCACGAACGCTATCATCAATCAAAGAAAGAGAGAGTTATTTCACGTTCGAGCGTAAGTATATGATTCCTAGGACGATTTACTGTCACGCGGCTTTCCGAACGAAGATTAAAGCCGTCTCTTGAGATCGCGAATCGTCCTTGAGATGAAAACGTTTCACGGAGAATTAAATTGTACGCTCGTTTGCACGTTGCACGTTATATGTTTTAGGCGCAACTGCGTTCGACCGTTCATCCACCACGAAACGACTAGGAAATGACTAGAAAATTACGAACGCTATGGCGGTAAATTTTCATCGATGACAATGCGTTCGTCGAGATCTGAGAATCGATTTGGCAACTTCTTCCGAAAAATTCTTCGAAGGGACGAATTTCGCGAGTACAGGGCCCTAAGATAAATTAGGTTCGGACCTGGAAGATGCGGGCCTCAGGTCCGTTGCAGGTTCTTTTCCATCGAATGCCTTTCTTTGTGTGGAATTCGACTTAAGTCGTGTCCACACCGAGCTCTTTTGCACAGTCAGCATCGTTACTCCGTTTTATTTCTAAAAGTTCCATTTTTGTGTAGCGCGTAAATTTATGGTCGCGGAACTTTTGATCCAACAAATGATTCTACTATGTACGGAGAATGATCGATAAACGAGACACTAAGATCAGAGTGCTGACGGCGTGATGCTTAGAATGACGGAAGTACGAGAGGAAAGTTTGCTCGAAATATACTTGCAATAAATATACTTGAATGCCAGGAGGCCATTGACCGGCTATGTTAAAATATTGACGAGGAACTTGCTATTTCGAGGCCGTGTAATTATGGTGACTCGCGAACACAGCGGCGAACGACGACTCGATAAATATTTAATCGACTTCTCGTAAGTTATCACGACTACTAACTAACTCGTGGATACCATTTGTTAATAAACAAAAGGTGTATGAGACGGACACTTGGTTTCAGAAATGCCATAAAATCCTACATCGACAAAGATGCCGTTAACAGACGCTTCAAAATCTCTTCAGGCCTCTTCGAGAATTACGTTTACGAGGTTTTCTTTATGGATCGCAACCTGGCACGCGGTGGAAGCCGAGCATGTAGTTAAGAAATGGTCAGAGTTGAAAGAGCATATGAGCGTAATCGAAGATAATTGGAAGGTTGAAATTACTAGAAATTGGCGCTTGTTGAAAAAGCTGGGCCTAAGTGTAGCGAGTTCGGTGTGAAAGCAGCTTATTAAGGTCGGGCCTAGCGTGGTGTTGTTGCGTAGCTTGCCTGGCAGCTTCAGTTCGATGTTTACGCTCGTGCTTCGAACATTTTTCTCCGTGGCTACGCGCCATTCGCGGCGTGATTTCGTCCAGTATTTTATCTTTTCCTCGTGACCAACATTCTATGTGTCTACTTGTGCAACCATAATCCACCGTCACTGGAGCCAGCGATTCTAGACGAATATTTTCTCTTTCGTCTCTCTATCGGACAAAATTGGATTCTCACAACGCGACTGACGGAACGTTGCTGGAGTAAGTTTTGCGTAGGGGTAACAGCCTCTCAGTACCCGTATATCCACTATACTCACTTATAGTTTGTTTCTTCGCAAGATAGCATCGTCTAGCCTATTTTCGTATTCTTGTCGTAACGTTGAACGCATTTCGCATTCTACCGTTTCTCTTGGTATTTTATAAATTTATGAATGTCTGCTGTAGCATCTTTCGTTAAAGAGAGTGACGTGCATTGACGTGTGAAAGGCGAAGGAGACGATTAAAGAAGTCGCATACACGACAAAAGCGAAACGAGCAATTTGCATAAAGCATCTTCTTAAAG
Organism: Bombus fervidus; assembly: GCF_041682495.2. Classification (NCBI taxonomy): domain Eukaryota; kingdom Metazoa; phylum Arthropoda; class Insecta; order Hymenoptera; family Apidae; genus Bombus; species Bombus fervidus. Next base: position 5,953,464 of record NC_091532.1, read on the forward strand.
TCGTGGCCATAGCCGTCGTTTTACGATTAAGCACATCGTCGTTCACAACTATTTGGATATTTCTTAATCGTTCTAAATATAAGAAGAACGTATGCATGCACCTCGAAGCTGCGAATTCCAAAATATCACGAGTCCATGATCTTGCAAATCTCTTTACCAAGAGGATTGGTTACCTTCTAATGTTAGAAAACACAAATAGGACGAAGCTATATGCAGCGTAAGGAACATTATGCGCGTGGCTATGACGATTAAAAAATATCAAATTCTTTGGGTTCGATTTATCCGTAATTTGGCAATTGAGACGCCTCTTGACAAAAGTAAGCAAATGTCCGGATACTTTCGACATTTGTACACACTGTGGTCCTCGAATCGCCACGATATCGGAGCTGGTTACGATGATTCGACGATCGAACGTTTCGAGTAGAATTCAGAAATTCATTGGCGTCGAACCGAGTGGATTAATCGATGCGAAAGAAATTTTCAAAAATATCCACTTTCTCATTGAAAAATAGAAGACGACGTTGTATATCGGCGCCACACATGATAATGCGAAAACGTATCGTTAATGTCAACGGACCTTTTTCTTTGAAAATCTCCTTGTTAAAGCTATTGCGTGTACGTGTCGTTCTTATTCGCACGATAGAAGCACGCGTGCCACACCCGCCGACATCTTGCCGCCCTGAACATGAAAACGAAATGAAATGAAATTCTTTGCTATTTCATAACGAAAATCGTGCCGCGTGCACGTGAACGTACCGATGGAAATTGCGAAAGCCAGACTCGACGGACCGCTGTGTGCAACTGCGCTCTGCTGCGCTCTTCCTCGTTCAATTCATGGTGAATGAACTTTCTCCCTTGTCGCGTATCACCACCTTTTCGTGTCCGTGTATTTAATTAAGTCGCACGGAGCATTCGCCGTGGACGCGTTTTCACTTTCGCAACTGAATTTATCGCGCGATTCCGAAAACCTATAAAACATGCGAGAATTCCATCTGCACACGTCTTCCGTCTCCGAGAGTACTTTTTAAATTCCATCGAGTTTAACTGCGCGATATCGAGAGTACACTTGCCACTTCTTTGCCATTTCTTTCCAATTTATGATCCAGACAACGTTCATCCTGAACGAACGATATACATGTACATAGTTGAAAGTTACGGTCGATGAATAATTAATAGGAAGTGTTACTTTTTTTTTTAATATCTTCTACGATCTATTTTTCATAGTTGAAATATTTGGAGAGAACATTTTGTTTATTGAATCACTCGGTTAGGAGAAGTAGTTTTGTAGTTGTTCGATATGATTCGCATTTCTCTGCTATTGGTGTGGCAATTAAGTGATTGCGAATTTTGTCAATACCACCTAATGATCACTTATGGCAATGGCATTCGCTTAGTTTCCAACACAATACATCGCCAGAGGTAATCGAATTAGGACTACGCGTGGAAGTTTCTCTTTTCTAGTTGCAGTATGTCATAGACGACAAATTGTGCTTAGTTCACCAAATTATCCGATAAATACCGACAAGCAGCGTGGTTATAATTCTTATAGTATAAACCGCGAGTATACGTAGCAATTATATTGTTCATTTAATTCGTTACAATACGACACATCGAAGGATATCTTTGTATTCCTGTCTAGTTGGATAAAACCCTCAGAAATATCCAAAAATGCAGTAAATGCCTTGCGTTCTCATCGTTCGCCGCTGTACGTATTATCCGATTCCAAGACAACCAAATTCAGAACGTTTAGTGAAATAGTGAGGATATAAAATATGTGACGCGACGGAGGAATGGAAAACTCGTCGGGCGAAGAAAAAGGACCGTGCCTTTTGGAGCGTTATCTTTCGCAAATAAATTAGGTATCATAAAACTACACCCTCCACAAAGATTTCTAAAAGAGAAACAACTGACTCTAATGAGCTATACGACACGCCAGTGCATATGGAACAAGTTGACAAGAATACGATGGAGTGCAGAGAAATTACAAGACAGGCAAATTATTAAAATTCGCTCGTGTCTTGTAATCTTACGAAACGAAAGACGTTTGAAAGCTCCTGAAACGCCTGGAGAACGCTTCTTCGAGCGTTGGAAAATTCGACAACCAGGGATGGCGCAGGCACCCAGTCGACTTGAAAATATCCTACGATGCAGTTAAATCATCCGACGATCGAACATTTATAAATAATATGTGACAACGTTAGACCCAGCGTGGCGCAAAGAACCAGATAAAGACCCGGTACAGTTCGAAAGCGCAGGACTACCAGTTTTGCAGCATTAATTAACTGACAAACTGGTTATGCCGCGCTCGAAACTAGATTCCGTAGGTGAGGTTATCGTAAGGTTGCTAGAGTGTTGAGGCCGATACTATTGCTGGCGATACACAGCGATTGATCCTCGGCCAACGGTCATACTTTCGCGTTACCACGGAAAACGCGTTTCGATCTGTCTATACGTTTCAGAAAATTATCGCGAAACTTGGACATTTTTCCACTACGAAAGCTCACGCGGGAGATACGAACATTTTCCCATTTCAGGATTTGTATTATGTTATTCGTATTGTGTTAATCGTATTCATATTGTATTATATTATTTGTATTGTGTTATTCGCAGATGTTCCTACGAGCATTATCAGCGTATTTCACTTTCGTTATTATTTTCCAAGTCGCGTTGTAAATTTGTTTATATTTCTTCTTATTCGTATTCGTCGAAGCTAGCGAAGGAGTTCGAACACGATCGAGTTCTTACAAATGTTCAGATACTTTCGCTAGCCGCTGTGTTTCTTGATTGCGCAAGGAAATGCTAGTAATTTGCCATTAATTTGTATATTTTAGTAACATTTGCGTATTATCCGTACAAATCCTTTCTTTCTACGAGTATTTTTTCATCGACGGGAATACTTTTCTGGAGAATCGCGCGACGAATCTTATGGTCGGTGGAGATTCTAATCTTTTATGGACTAGGAACGTCTCCGTTGGCGATGCAAAAGAAAACTGAATGTAAATTCGAGGTGACTAAGAGCCAGTAGTGACTCATCCGCCATCGCTTGAAATATTTCGTACGAGTTAAGAATCTAGCGTTGCATTCCGCGCACCAACGAAAGTTTTACGTAACAAACGAATAGCGTTTCGATCGGTAGCATTGTCTCGTGCATACTAGGAACGCGTTCTTCGCTTCGTAATTGTACGAAGAACGCTACGATGTTGTAATATATAATTTGCATGAGCGGAAGGACACGTAAATTTCAGCTTGAAGAAATCCAATCGCCTCGTAGGTCTCTATTAAATGACTTTTATTACACCTGGAATTGAATGTACGTCGCAGAATGCAAACATCAAACTCACGGTTACAATCGAGAAGAAAAACGGCTGTTTATCTATCGTAAATTATACCGTGGTTCGAGGTTTTATAAAACGCGTGGTATCATGCTACGTAATCAGAAAGTAAACCAACGTTACGACACACGAAATCCAATAATCTACTTTTAATTTGTACGGCAAAGGCATTGCATAATGATATCGAACAGCCGGGCAATTTCTACTTCCGATTCGACGTAACTGAAAACATTCAGGCAAAAGCATTCGGCTAGGTCGATCGCCTTCCACGATCGTTGTTAAATCGATTTATCGTGTCAATTGGAGAAAGATCTGTCTCTTTCTCTGTCTCGCGTTACCTCTGTATTACCATAGCTTTCTGATTATATGTCGTTACAAATTTTCTCCGTGTCAAATCGTTTGATCTCGTTACGTCAACCCTAGCAATTCTCTCGCTTCGCCATTTGTCTCTCGCATCTCACCTCTGCGATCAAAATTGCTGACAATAGTTTCTCCTACGATACTATACGCGTACGGTTATCGGAGAAAAATTCCAAGAGCTTGCAAAATTCTGGAAAGCACGACGTCATGCGATCAACAACACGAGGATTCGCGTTACGATCGTCGTCGTGATCGCAGCAATAAATCTTGCTCGTAACCCCAGCCTCGCTCGCTTTTCTACGACTTTCAGATTCCACATATCTGCAGTTTGACTGCGAGATAGTAAACGTAGTCTCTTAAGTCGTTTAATCTTACGTGTTACGCACAGACAACGAAAATGTTGCGGTTACTCGCGACGATACGTAAATAAACCCAAACCTTGTGCCAATAGATTTTATGGCCACGGTGTACGAACAGAAAATGACAAACAGCGAATAGAATCGTTAGGCGAGCTCGAGTCGTAGGAATAGTTCGTCGCCTGATCGATTCGCACAAGTAAAATCCTACGGATAGATGCGTTTAAACGAGAGCAGGCTATGAAGATAGTTAAAAGATCGAGCGAACCTCGTCTGTACCGCGTCGTGAATTAATTATTTTTTATCGAAATTCGACTGCAATTATTTGCATGACAAGATCTGTTCATCGAGCAAGAACAATAATACCTTTGATCGCGTTATCGCTGTTTGCCTTGCTCTCGCCGAGTCGATAAGCAAGAAAATTTATTAACGCAACCATACGAATATAAAGAACGACTGCGTTATTTAATATTCCGTTATATACGTATATTACAATCGAACGACTGTCTCCGGTAGGTTTATGGCGTTGCATAAGTAGAGTATGTAAATTCGAACGGTATCGTCGTCGTGAATGGTACGGGGCCAGATCAGGAAACGTACAGCTCGATGATACACGTCGCATGGTATCGCGATTCTTGGCAATCGTACACGTACGCTATTCTGTAGGAAGTAATTCCGATAAAATGAATACGCGTAACGAGCTACCGTACTCGTGCAGCGAAGTGAGAGCCGCTATTGTTCGGCCACGGTATCCTGCACGAGGAAGAGGCTACGGTCTCAGGAGTTGGCGTGTGCTGTTTTACTTTCTACGAATAAAGCACATTGTAATATTTCGGTCGACGAGAGAAAGACTTTACGGCACATTTAAGACGCAAAAAGCGTCTCAACACTGAGCCAGCTCGCATGGAAAATGTCGCGTGTCGCTAGGGCGCTTGGATAAAAAAAAAAGACTGCTAAATTACATGCTACGTTCGCTCGAGACGCGCAAGTCGAGTCGTTATTAATTTGAATACAGCGAGGAGAAAAATTGACCTGGTTAAAGGGGATTTTCTACAAAACCGATGGTTTATTCATGTAGTCTCTTCGTCTCGTTAAATCAGGATCGTTCAAGATTTTTAATAGCCCCAAGTACTTTTTCTTTTTGTTTTTTAGCAAAGTTGAAAGACACGCGCGTGTGAACTGAATTTTATATGTAGTTACTCGCATCGATATTTGAATATGACGCTGTCTCGAATGTAACGATATATATTTAAAAAATTGTCGTTTTACATTTACGTTTTCCTTGTCTATGTTATAGCTTGCACATGTACGTACTTTTTCCATCAACCCTTTGCACTCCAAATTTTATCTCAGTTTCGTTGCCAGCAGCTCCCAACGCTTTCAAGTGTTTTATTTGAAATTTACTTTAACTAAAAGATAAGACAATTTGGATAAATAAAGGAAGAAACAAATTCGCTTGAATACCAGTTTTATTCACACTATTGTTGTATTTTGTAATTTTTAAGTGTATGATATATCTTGAAACAATTTCCAGGATACAATCCTGGTTTTCCTTCGCACAAAAAAGGTGGGACTGAAAGAATGTCGGGTGGGACTCGACAAAGGAGCTCCTGAGATAGAAACCGATGTCGAGTCACACTCGACATAGCAGTGCAAAGGGTTAAATTGCCTACATGGTACGCTTTATATCCTTGTTACTTTACCAATTTTACTTTGCCTTAAACTTCTGCAAAAATTTCAAATTCAAATCGGACTATGGGATGATCAGCGACGAATACACAAGCGATCCGAGCATGTTCCCAACAGTTTCAACGGCATTCAAGTCGGATGAATTGCCCGTGACTGGACATTGACTACGAGGACACTGGACACAGTGGTGAATTTTTCGAGAATTCAAATTCTGCAATGAATTTGATTCTGTGACATCGCGTAGTATTAAATTGATTGTTACGCGCGTCGAATAATAATCTCGTATATCCGACACTTTCTACATATTTCTAATTCGATTGCTATTTTGTTTCGACGCATAGAACCGACAACGAATCGACCGTGTTTCGAGCAAATGCAGCGTTACGTAGTTGCACAGCATAATCGTAAGAACCGTAAAAAACGATGCTGCAGGATTAGAATATTCCCTTAATACTTTAACTGCCACGTCGAAATCACATGTTTCGCTGAGGACGCCACGAGAGTATTTTTATTATTCAAAGCATATAATGGTAAAATAATAATAAATTGGCGATGTAAGACAACATTGTTCCCCAATGGACCGTTTATCTTATTGGTGGTCACGGGTGACCACCGTGACACCTTGATAACAGTTGATAGCGACTTATTATAACGAGGCTTCGTTTATTTCAACAAACCATTCGCATTCGTTGTTTCGTCGTAAACAAAACGTGCAGAATATATTGTTGAAACGTGTAGAAGATATTAGTAAACGGTATTTGCTCATTCTGTATATAATAGTAAGGAACGTGCACACTTCTAACTTCAATTATATAATTATAAAGCAGCATTTACGATTATTTTCTAAGCTGTGTGTATAATAATATTCGTAGATTAGCCCTCAAAGATATGGATGCAAACACAGTGCACCGTTAGATGCAAGATTTGTCCTCATTTTTTTTTATTGATGTTCTAATAACAATGTTTAATTGTTCAACGGGGCACTTTTTATTTCAAAGTATCTTCTATTTATCGGTTATATTCAAAATGCCCTCACTGTCAATTTTCATACAATTTTTACAATTGTAAGAAGTTCAAGCGCTCTGTTGAGGTTATTAGATGTATGTGAACAGAGGAACGCGTGGATAAATTGTAAAGTAGAAAACATATTTTAATACAGAAGTGTAAATACAAGTCGGAATATATTTTATGGTTTGCCTTCGTCCCAGTCTTTTGTCTACACGCTGTCGATGGCTTCAGTGCTTGAGAAAACTAAAAGACCAGATGTAGAGTTTTCTTAGAAGCGATGACCACTTCAATACGCTCCGATCACCAATGACCACCGAGGCGTCACAGGAGAAACCGTGGCCGGTCATATATGACCCACGTGGCAGTCAAAGTGCAGGCATTCGTGAATTCTATTCGATCCGATCAAAATCAAAGACACTGCTCTATGCGAAACAGTATCGACGAGACGCGATGCTATCGGCGGATACCTCGTCGTTCTATTCTGGCAAAGCAACGATCACGAAGAATGGTTGATGAAGTCAGAATGGAAAAACGCGAATACAACGATACGCATTGCGAGCGACGAGGCCTACAGACGCGCTTTATCGAGCGTCCGCGGCCCTCGACCATTCGTGGGAAGTAATTATTGGCAGATTAATTGCGACAACGAGGTACCGGGGCGGCGAACCGGCTGTCGTATTAAAGAAGCGCTTTACCGAATCAGTGGTACCTTGCTGCAAACGGGCAGCTCCAAATTCAGCTCACGGTCTATCTATTGGGCCGACGTATTTACATATTTGTGGTTGTTGGGGTTTCGATCGTGTTTTTCGTTTCGCGAATTCTATTTCGGCTGTTCATGGCAAACCCGAAGGCAGAAACGATCGACACTCGAAGAGGCAGTGTATGTGACCGAAGAGAAACGTCACCGAAATTCCTGGTGAATGCAAAGTTTAGAATTCACTACGAAACGGTAGAGAATCATAGATGGAGAGATGTAAATTTGTTAAAGATAAAGAAAAAATATGATATAAATGGACCAAGTTGTATGGAAGCCAAAGATTATCGAGATAAACGATATTTCCATATCTTTGGTACAGCATTATCGCGATTTTTATTTTTTCAACGAGGTTTTTGAGAGGATTGACATTGACAAACGAATCTTAAAACTGGTTTCCTGTAAAAATAGCAGACGCGTTTTATCACGTTCTTTGTACTAGTCTTATTTCGGCTTCGAGAGTCAGCCCTTCAGTTTCCTGACACCTGTAGCCCAACAGCTGTATACACCGTCGGAAAAGCCATGAATTTTCTGAATAATCTAATATCTGCATATCACGACTGCACGCATTCGAACGTGTCTCTCGATGCTTTCGAAACTCGATGACCACTGTCCGCTCTCCTTCGCGCGTCTTTCTAATCGGTGCTCGAAATTCTGCGCCGAAAGAAAGTCGTCGACACTCGACACGCGATTTCGTTTTCTATTCTGCATCGTTTCGTTCTTTATGCGTCATTACGGATGTGTAACGACTGACGGGCCGATCGATTTCATGGAATCGCAAGACGTTTATTTAACGTTCAACTTATCATCGAGAAAACCGAGGACACTGCAAAGGATGTAGAACGATAGAAGAGTGAAAATATTTGCACCTAGATATGGTGGATCTACGCAACAATGGCAAATACGCTGGATGAAGCCTATCTGTTTGTTCGTGTTTTCAAATAATATTGGACTTCAATGTGCTGTCTTTGTTTGGTTGATTTTTATTCCCTGAAACAAGAACGATCCGACTGCACGACGCGCATAGTGCAATTTGTTCTTAACGCTAAACGAGTAGTTAACATTAAACAAAACTTTGTTTCGGTGCGTTTCACGTGTACGCTCGTCGTCGCTTGTATTCATTTACGCGTTATACGACCTAATGCCACCACAGGTTTCTAAAACTAAATTCCGCGGTTGGCTGGTTAAACTTGTCATAAATATGTGAAACTCTGTGAACAATAGAAGCGAGGATACGAAGTCTTCTTCTCAAAGACAAAGTTAATTCCCCGTATGGCGCCGATAATAAGCTTGCAATTGACGTTGACTCTTTCACGTTCGATATTGCAAAATGTGCGACAAATTATCCACGAACAAAGTCGTGATCTTCTAATTTTAACGCGTTACGTCCTCTTTATGAGAACAAAGCGTTCGAACGTGGAAGAGTTAAGCGTTGAAACGAAGAAACGAGAGAAGACGTAGTATCGTCAAGATGTAGCCGATACAATAAGAAAACGATGCTGTGAATAATACGACGGTTCTTGCTCCGACGAGAAGCGTCGAGTGGTAAAACTGAAACGAAATTAAAGGATCGTCTGCATGCTCGAGCGAACCGACGAAAGCGTACGAGCGCGAGATGGAAAGAGGAGAAAATCGCGATGAAAAACGGAGTAGAAATTTTCAAATCGAGATCACCGTTTCATTGGTTTCGTTCGATACGTACGAGAGTCGGCGAGGTCGTATCGCGTTCTACGTGTTTCTCGTTGGCTCGCGTACGCCAGCTCGTAAATTATCAATCGTTGACGTAACTGGCCGAGAAAAATCGCGAACCTCGTATTTTGCGAGAATTGTCGTAACCAAGAGAATTTCGTGTTACGCGGAGAGCCAAAGTTCGACATTGTTCGATAGTTTGCGGAGGCTGCGTTCGAGAAGCGTCGCACAAACGCGTCGATCCATCTCGACGATCTGGAAGTTGCGGCTAATTGAAAAGTTGCAAGCCACGCTCGATGAACCGCTTCGTTACGCTGGAGTTGGCGACTTTCCGCGGCATTTTTCACCAGTCCTTGTACGTGACGAGGGAAACGAAATTTAGACGAAGAAGTCGCGTATGAGAAGTTCCTTCGTAAGTTCGTAGTGTCAGGGCGCTTCTTCGTTCCGCGTAAGATATCGTAATTGATTGAAATTACGAAGAAAACGATTAGTCGATGGTAATTCGGCAAAGATATAAATTTGTAAAAGTTATTTTCAAAAGCACGATGGATTATAAGAATCGTACGTGTTTAACGTCGTTAGCTCGTTCGTCGCGACATGTCGCGAACATTAACGAATCGTACAGCAAATTTAAAGCGATAATGTTCGTAACATTTTCAAATTATGGAGTTGACCGATATGGTTTCTGAACGGTTTGATCGCCCTAATACGCAATTAATAAACGAGAGTGTAATTAAATTAAAAGATATAGCTGTAACAGTTATGGGTAAGAGCGTAGGTAAATTAGGAGACTAAAACGGCGCTAGCAGAATTGAGAAACTCGATTCTGTTCGATCGACGTTTCGTCTTAATCTGTTCTTTTTATTCTCCGCCAAAGTAGCAACTGCGTGTTTTAACGCAACTCGCTGTACAAACGTGCAACCCGCTGTGAAATACGCTGGCGAAACGCCGCCTGTCGCGTGTCGCGTGTTACACGCGGAAAACGGAACACACTGGAGAAACGTAACGCGATCTTTCGTATCGAAGTGTAATACGCAGCGTGTAAAACGCCAATAAAACGTTCGTCCAGTCAGCATCCTAAATACTTGGACGGAGGAAACGCGACGTGTAGCACGCGGCGTATGCAACGTCCGTGTAACCAGTAGCCTAAGCGTTCGCTTCGAAACTACTAGACGCTACGAGGAACTGTAGCTCGATCTAAGCTCGTGTACGGGAGTAGAGACAGGTTAGATCGAGCGGAAATCGGAGGCAGTTGAGAAGGGTGAAGGTGCAGGTGCAAGCGGGAAGGGAGAGCGATCGGTGTACTTCCGGCATCGTCGGACAGTTTAGTCGTCTCGTCAACATTTCTCCAAAGCGGTTCCGGCCGATTGAACAGTCTCTCGGATATTCCCAAGGTGCGTGTGGTTCGTTCAACCGTTTAGAAAGCGAGCGTGTCGGTGCAGCAGCAGCAGCTTTGTTTTCTCGCCTGCCTGAGAATCGGAAAAAGCGAAATCGAATCTGCTCTCCTCTCGCTCGGAACCGGCCGCAGATTTAACGCGTGTCCACCTGTCGCCTTTCGATCCAATTTCACCCTTCCGGCTACCGGTGTTTTAACAGCCGACCCTTCGAAAATTCAAAGATCGCCAAGGTAGTTTTCAGGAGGGGAGATAGTACGCGAAGCGTCAGTTCGTGCTAGCATACACGCGTATAAAAATAGATTTAAGGATACTCGCTTCCCACTCTATGACATAGAAAAGGAAAAATTGTTGCCTGGTACAACGATTCGAACGAGAAAAATTTCGAAGGGTCGTGACGTCTTTATAAGATTTAGTTCGTCAATTCGATCTTTATTTTTGTATTCCCGCTGTTTATCATCGTGGAAATTGTCAACGATAATCGCAAAGTGGAAATCAGTCTTCGATCCGCTGATATATATCTGGCGGAATCCGTTACGTCGAAGGAACTTCAAGTGCCGAAACGAAGAACGAAAAAAGAGAAAAAGAGTGGCAGGTAACCGCCGACAGATTTACTGGATGGAAGAAAAAGAAGATGCAAAGGAGGATGGATGGTAATTTCACGGCGATGAACTTAACTCGACGATAACTCAGAAGGCACGAGCAACCAACGATTCGCGCACTCGTGTTCGCGGTAATCGAGTATACTCCGTTACAAAATCACCTTCGCCGGTGAATGTTTGAACGCTTTCGTGGCACTGGCCGTGCCAGCGGAGAAATTTCAACGGGGCTAATTAGAATCGAAATACGCGTATAGCGCGACGAATCATCGCGACAATGTCTCCTGGAAAATAATAATGCTTGTAACGCAATTAGGGAGTTGTTTCGCGGAGGACTGGTTCGGTTGCCGGTTCTTAGGTATTTCCATGCCGCGTCTATAATTCCAAGAGCACAACGACTAGAAATCAAAGCTAATCCTGCATTCCTATCGTATTTGCTTATTTCTGATTCTCGTTCCGTGTTGCTTCTACGTTCTGCTTGCTCGTTTTTACGTATTTCGCCTGGAACAGATATAACGAACTCGTTAATTAAGCAAACTGGCAATAAATAGATAACAAGTATCCTAATGATAACGTTCACTAGGAAATATGTAAACGTGGAAAAGTGCGATTAAAGTTGCAATAAATGATCTTCGATGAAGAGACCAAAGACCTGCAGATATTCGAATATCAGCAGATCGCGGCTTTGTCATATTTCAGATTCATCGAATTATTTGTTGTACTGTCGATTTTCGGATATTCTTTTAATATTTAGTCTTCCGTACGAATGGTTGCAGGGAGAAGTGAAAACGAAGTTCATCGATCGAACGCTCCTTTCAAATTGTACCTTTCAAATGTACGTGTACCTCGATAGTCGCAAATCTTTTTCATTCGACCTCTAACTCCAAAATTTAAGAGTCCGAAAATAAGGAACTTCTCGACCGACAAAATAATTTTGCAATGTTTAAAAACTGTATCGATTACGAGCGCCGGTTTCAGTATCGCGCATTGTCCTCGAAGATCAATTTAACCACATCGTAGCGTTCGTAGCTGCGACGATTATACAGATTCGAGTCATCCTGCAGTTCCATTTATCTTTAGCGAATGATGGCATTCGAATACGTTGGAATAAAAATTTCAAGTGAAGAAAAATAGGTATTAGAGTCGTTGAATGATGAAAACCAAGGCTTCCGAGTATAATAATACAAGTATAGTACTAACTCTTTCTAAATTCCATCGTATGAAAAAGTACATTTTCCCAAAGATATGTAAACCTTCTGATACTTTAAAACTGTACTGTACATTAGACAACCACGCGTTAAACGGACAATAACGCTGACTAAAGGCACTAGACATTAATTAATCACGTGTGGACGAGGATAGCGGACGAAATATCTTCGTGTGTCGTGCTGCGTCAAGATCTCTCGAGGCAACCGACGCTGTCAAAAAGAAAGTTTCCACTTTTATCGCACCAAGACACCGCGGAATATCAGGATATGTAGGAGAAACGAGCAACGTGACGAAAGGAAGGTTGGCGTTCGATCGAGAACGTGGACAGAAATGTGTCGGCCTAGAGCGGATCAAACTGCAGACTTCCGACGTTTCTCGCGGAGGAAGGATCGGTCGGTCGAGGAGACCGATCCACGAATCGCCAAGAGAGTGAAAGTACATAGTTACGGCTCCGCATTGATAGACGCAGGTGGTGCTTTCGACTTTGGAGATCGAGGCTTCGGTTGCGAGCGCTGTTTCATCCGTTTCCTCTCGATTTCCATCTCGTCATGTTCGTTCAAGTTGAAATTCCGAAACGGACGGATGCAAAGATGCTATCGATTTCTGCGCGATAGCGTCTCCAGTCGAAGCCGTGGATGAAGTTGCCAAACGACGAAACTTGGCTTGTACGTCGCCAATATTTTCCTCTATTTAATTTGTATCTTTAACCGCGTATGTGAAATCGCTGCTGCGAGCTGTGCTACCTACGAAGAGTATCAACACGCCATTGTCTCTTATCGCAGCATTTACGTAATAATTAATTGGGTCCGAGTATACTTTCCGTATCGTTTGCCGCTTCTACGCGATCGAATAACGCGAAAAGCAAGAACGTGTAGGAGACATCGGAGCTCAACGGAATGTCTAATTTACATGATAACGTATCACATGGCGTAAATAACGATAGATCTCCCGATGATACGTAAGCTTTTGTTTTGCGATCGTTTTCATGGTATCTTTGATGGCATACTTTCAACCGATAACTATAATGGAGGTGTATATTGTATAACGTAGATTTGTTGCATCTAGTTTTGTTTATATATATATATATATATATATATATATTATATATATCTAGTGTTGTTTTCTAAATATATATATATATATTTTTTATTTTTATATATATTATTTATTTATATTTATAATATATATATATTTTTTTAAAATACACAAAACTAGATATATATATATACTAGATATATACTAGATATACTAGATATATATTTTTTTAGAATACCCAAAACTAGATATATATATACTAGATATATACTAGATATACTAGATATATATTCTTTTAGAATACCCAAAACTAGATATATATATACTAGATATATATTAGATATACTAGATATATATATTTTTTTAAAATACACAAAACTAGATGCAGAAAAAATATATATAATATATATATTTATGTAATAATATATATATAAATATTAATTGCAATGTACGCTGTAAGCTGTAATTAAGATTGCATCCTGATTTCTCAATGTTTCGCAATTTTACGTCATCCTTACTAAACGCGATTTTCGATTCGAAGCGAACGTGCGTCACTCGTAATAAAATACAGTTTTTGATTTGGGGCACGGCAAGTTGCTTCAAAATTCGCAAATCTTCTTCCATCTGGATCTGTTTTCATCGAGCGATTTCAACCACTGACCCATCAAAAGGTTTTAATTCCACTTATTTCTTCGCTTCTGCTGGCTGTAGTCAGGACCATTGTCTGATAGTGACTAATCCGATGATAGATTAGTCGGTGGACAATCCCTCGGTTATCTAAAATCTTTGGTCTTTGACTTAGCTCAGACTGAAGGGACACGCCCTTTCGATCGAACCCTCGCTATCTTTTAAATTGTTTTAAAGCGATACCCTAACTTGCTGAAATTTTTCCTACGTCGAAGCTACGCTAAAACGTTGGTCGACCTTGAAACGTTGGTACGGATGTAAATTACGTAATTACGAAGGAACCTAGCGATGTAAAGAGGCGTGCGTAGTTCCGATCGATGATCAACGCGTCGATCTAATTGCAATTCGATTTCGATAAGCTGAACCCAATACGTAGACAGTAGGTGTATGCACACTTTGCTGGCGCCGTTGACAAATAGTCGTGAGATCGTTGGCACTGTACAAAACTTGTGTACTACGTAAATTGAAGAGATCTTTATTGCTTTCCTGGCAGATATTAATAGACAATTTATCTACTTCTCTATCTCATTGCGTAAATGAATAAGAGTATCTTGCGACGTATGGCAACAAATAAGAACAAAAATTTATTGCCAAGATAAAACTCATTTCTCGCAAAATTTCGATAAAATTATCGTATCTCTATTTAGAAAACTTATCGAGGTTTATAATTTTCCTTGTAACTCGTTTCTCTTCGATGTACGTGCTGTTCGATGATTAATTTCGATTAATCGCGTTTCGCTTCTTCAAAGTTCCAGTTCCAAAGACCATTTTACTTTGTATATTTATACATATCCATGCGTATTATACACATTCCGTGCTTTTCGACAAATTTCCCACAGATGGCCAAATATCAACTCTAATTCCAACTGTTACAAAACGAAGCTTCAGACTCCAAGGAGAATTCCCAAAAAAGAACATTACCTCGAAGTTTGAGATGGTACGCGGAAAGGGCATTGCGTGGCCCTTGAAACTAATAGACGAGTGAAGCAAAAGGTAACGCAAGTCGAACGAGCAGAGTCACGCGGAGATGTTTCTTCGCTCGCGTTTCACCGGTCAGAAAATTGAGAAACAGCAAACTCTGGTTGAACGTTCCCACGAGCAGAAATTCCGAGCCTGAAATTAACCTCGAGCATGGTCAAAACGTTCTCGTATCATCAGAGGCACTCGCGTCTGCATACGTTGAAGTTGAAGGGGTCGGTACCCGTTATGGCGCACATGGGTCACACGGCACGATGACGACGAAAATGACGACGATGACGAGGACAAGCCTCCTCTCTCTCTCTCTCTCTCTCTCTCTCTCTCTCTGTTTTCTCGTCAGCGTGTACTGTGCACTCAGCCTGTCCGTCGCGTCTCTCGCGCTTCGTGTCCTCCTGTCAGTTGGCGTGGTGCGCTCGAACGAGCGACAAGTGCCTGGAGTCGTACGCTGCGAAACCTCCTACAACCTCGAACAACTCGAGTAAAACGCGGTAATTTCAGGCTCGCTATCCTCCCGTGCGTCTTTTCATTCGTCACAGAGTCCTCTGACCGCGTCCAACGAGCCTCGTTATCTTCTTATTGAAGCAAGTTCCTTTGGATTGTACGTGGTGTCCGTGATGTGCACGCGATAGCTGCTAGAGATCCTCTTCAGAGTATATTTTTGGAGTTGTTCTCGAGAGTCTGTACATGGAAGCTCTTCGATGATCGAGAATCGTACGTCGTGACTAGCTTCGTCGATGTAATCGCGTTTCCGGCAGCTCGTTGCATCGGTACGCGGTTGTTGTCATCGAAGACATCGAAGGTAGTGTGGCCACTTTGACAGCCTGCAGGAATCTCGAACGGCTAACTGAACTCGTCGTCGAGGACTGTACAGGATACGTCCATCGGAAATCGGTAAGTCGAGATACCGTAAACAATGTGACGGTGGATTCGAGTTGCTGAACAGTTGAATATTCTCTTTTCTGATTCGCGTATGCAGGTTCGTTCAGGGACAAATAGCCTGTTTTATTGGGTTGGCAACTAACTAATTGCGGATTTTCTCAATACCACCTAATGACAAAATCCGCAATCACTTAGTTGCCAACCCAATAGTTATTCACTGATTTCCATAAGTCGCTCGGTTCATTTCGAATGGGATACGTAAACGGATATTGGAATTGCAAAATGAACTTGATGCTTATTAATATTAAACTGCGTGTACGTGGACGGTCATGTACTTACAAAACAATTATTGGAACGTCGAAACGTCTAGGATGCGCATTGGGAAAATGAAATTATGCTTTGAGCATTTCATTTAGAGTTCTGGAAGCCTGTGTTTGCAATTAACAAGCCTGCAGACTTACCAACGAGAATGTATCTGTCTGTGTTTCTCACTTTCTAAGTAAGGTTGCGATATACACACTATTAGAAACTAATAGTTGGATATTTGAAATCGAACGAGCAACAGCAAAGATGGCACAAAGGAAGCGATAAAACTTTGCTTGTCTTCAGTATCGAAATGGTAGATAGTCTTTCGAACTAAGAGCGCTACAGTTTCGCTATCTTTTAGCTTTTGCCTTTCTGGAATTAAATAGTAATCTTCCGTGGATATTTCTATACGCAACTCGTCCGGTTTTCATTATCCGTAACTAATCACGTAAAAAAGAGAGAGAGAAAGAGAAAAGGAAAAAGAATCACTTTCTCGGCGTTTTCTTCGCAGAGTGAGCGGTTTTTGGTTCGTTTGCAGGGGACGCGAACGAGATTTTGTCTCGTGACGGCGTTCGCGCATCGACGATCGCGGATCGCAACGCACGCGCCGCTCTGGTTTGAAAAAAAGAAAAGACAAATTTGCGAAGATCGTTGGACACGGTCCCGTTCCGACCAAGTCGATTGGTTTGCACGCCGCATGAACGCGTGCAGCCAGTTCCCGACGTTGCGAAAGAAACAGATCGATTTAAAGCGCGCTGAAACGTTCGTCTCTGTCCCGAAGCAATCGAGCGCATACGAGCCGAGAGAACCGAGCGCATACTTATAGCCGTTTTGCAATTCGATTCACCGGTGCGTGCGCTCGCTGTCTCGAGAATAAATGCACCGCACCGCCTGGACGAACCTCCGACGTTTTATTTCGAAATTTACGTCCCTCTGGCCGTATCAAACCCGTTAATCCCGCTATCCTCCTTCGATACAGCGCATAAGGAAGTTCCCGTTACGATCATTCTTTCGTTGCCTCTTCAAAATATTCTGCTGTTTCGCGAATTTTCCTCTTTGCCCCCCGTCTTTCGTATTTGCTTTTGATCGATTAAGCTCGATTGATAAGTACGTTTCTACGAAAGAAGACGCGTGTACCTGTGCCGGTTGGCGAAAGTATTCGAACAAGCGTAAAAATATTTGATGAATATCTTACGCGTGTTGTTAACTTAGGGGAAAATGGAGTAATGAATATGTATATCAGGTTGTCCGAAAAGTTTCTTTCGTTTTATCAGGGAATAATAGACCACAACGTTTTCTGTTTCATATTATTTTGTCTAATTACGTACCACGTATCCATTTTGTTCTGTTGAGATAAACACCATTTTACGACATTTCATAGACTTGGTTTCACGTTTCTATGAAGCTGCACTGTTGTAAAAAACACGTTTGCGGCAGGAACAAAGTACAAAAGGAAGAATAACGTGTATTACGACATTGTCAGAAGAGATACTCGAGAGAATATCTTAAGGATACAGTAGATTGAGCGAACATGTCGATATTCAGGTGGCAAGAGTTTGCGTGATCGATCGTTCGACTTATGCAACTAATTACGTGTAATATCCATACAATGCGCGACGATACTCGTTAAACGTATCTGTGGAGTTTAATTATCTAATTGCGTGACACTTGCTTTAAAATCACACGCTCCAACAGTCGGAGAGCTATAATTTCGAGGAAATTTGTAATTATAATTTAATCGCTGGTTCGATAGGCCGAATGTAAGTTGAAGGAAAAGCAACTAACGATAACCGCCGGGAAGTCGATTTGTACAACGTTTCCGCGGTTATAGGAAAACTGTTATTTGTGTCCGATTATTCGCTCGATAAACGATTCCAATTGAGATCGGCCAAGGAGACGACGTCTAAGGACGAGACGCGTTTTACGACGCATTCGAGCTACAAGAACGAGTTTCAGCGTATCCACCAGTAGTTTCCCCGTTTGCCGGCAAATACATCGAACACCGCCGGTGAACGATACGATCTTTTCGTTCGAAGGTTCGGTGAAAGCGTACAGCGAATTAAGTTTTATCCTGTAACCTGTCGAAGCTGAACGAAATTATTGCTCGTTAAGACGATACCGACCACTTTCCACCCAGCGTCGTCCGATTTCTTTGTTACGCGCTCCTACAAAAAAAAAATTTGCTCGTCGATTGCTCCATTTACCCTCCATCGACCTACTCATATCCTTCATCGTTGACGTGGCTCGCTTTCGAAAAATTTCGTATTTGTCTTTGTAATTTGTAAGAACGATTTATAGTTGCACGCTTAAGCTTTTCTAGCGGACGGTCCGGCTTTAGGCGGATTCTAAACTAAAATAAATCCGATCGCAAGGCTGCCAGTCGCAAAGATATTATTGGGTTGGCAACTAAGTGATTGCGGATTTTTTCAATACCACCTAATGACAAAATCCGCAATCATTTAGTTGTCAACCCAATATTTATTCTAACGAAAGTATCGAATACAACACGAGTATTATTAGGACTTCCTTTTAGCCAGTTAGGTGTTTCTGACGAGTATACTTGTCACGAAGAAATGGCAATATTTTGTGTTATGACGAGCCGTGTCGGTAATGAAATTAAGAGACAAGAGAAGACAAGAAAAGTGACAACTTAATTCCATATCTTAACACGTACTCTATGTTCGACGAGGATACTCGTCGTCGTTTACCACGCATTTTAGGAACACACTTTTCAAAGTTTCCGAAGAGGTCGCAACAGCCAACTGGTTAAACATTGGCGAACGTGGTTTGAAGTTACGTATCTATCGTTCAAGTAAAATTGTAACTTATCGCTAGTAACGTTGGCGATAGTAGCCTGTTGCCATTTATGGTTGCCGAACGAGGAATTCGAGTGGACACAACAACGAGAGAATCATAGTTGCTGCTCGCTACGACGCTCGTGACCCGTACGTCGCGTGGTCCGAAGAACGCGATCGTTGCCGCATCGACTTCCTTCGCTGTCACTTCGTGCAGGAATACATTATCTTTTATTACTGTCGAGTCGACGAGCCCTCTTCCTTCTCCTCTATCTCTCTCTCTTTCTCTATCTCTCTCTGTGGCTGCATTGTTTCCGCTAGAAAATCACGAGTGCCCCGTTGATCGCGCACCTGGAATTTTCTCTGCTTGATTTTCAAGTGCCTCTCGTCGAGTCGGTGACCTTTGAATCGCGCCTCCGGCCGCCGACAGCTGAATGTAAACGAGAGCGGAAAAGAAACGAAGCGCGAGGCGAAAAGAACTGCGCACGGTTTCGTTTGCGTCGCGAATAAGCCAGGAATACTTTAACACGCGCGTTACATTTTCGTTTTCTTTTTCTTTTTTTTTTTTCTCCTTAATAAGTCGCAGCCAGTTTTGTAAGGTTTCTAGCCTCGACCGTCTCTTCGAAGAGAAACACTGTAGCAAATTTAGCGGGATCGTAAAATTAACGAGAAACCAAAATTTACAATCTACACCTTCCCAGTATTCAAGCACGTGATTTTCGAATTTTTTCGACGAGGTAAAGAGCTCGAGTTGCTTCCAAAGCCGCAAGAATCGCGTTACTCCGTGTTCTTCGAAGGCGTACGCCCTCATCTTTAACGACTATGCTTTAGTTTATACTAATACAGCGGAGCAAACTCCACTTATCTAAACGCCATTTATTATACGAAGGTTTAATTAGTTGCCGGTTATGGGACTTGGGACTGTTGAATTTTCTTATCCGAACGTGCTCCCTTATCGTACACTGATACGCGTTTCAAGGCCAAAAGTGGATCTGGTTGAGACTGACGTACGATTATCGACCATTAATTCCACGATAATAGAAACTTATGGTCAACGAATAAATCAATTAACGGATTAACAAAATACTTGCGATTAGGATACGAGTTTATAGATAATTCTCACGCTGAAGATTTAAATTGCCCTGTGTATGTCCTATATGTAACATATACATAATATATGCAGCTACGTTAACGGGTGTTCCCCTTTTAAAGCTTCAATTTATTTCTCAAAAAAAAAAAAAAAAAGAAAAAAGAAAAAATAGAAAAGGAAAGACAAAGATAACAGTTGCGGTACATAAACAAAGTGAGTGAAAGAGTTCCCTTGGACAGAGTTTCCATCGATCACAATGCGAAATAAGGAAGGACGCTTCTCCCCCTGTGTCACCGAAGAAACGTTAATATTTTCCACTTCCTTCCGGACTTGCGATCTTCCCCTGGCTAAAGCTCATCGTAACTCGTTTAACCGGTGTACGTACGAGTACGTAAACACGCGGTGGCGGTGACAGGGAGCGCATCGGCCTCTCCCAGCATTTACAACTGCCTGTCATACCGCTGTTCGCCTCTTTACGCAACTACTTTACGCACGCGTTCACAGCTACGGACGAGCAATTAGCCGCCACCGTATTCCAGAACTTGCGACTCAACCCTTTGCGCTCGTATTAAGCTGAGGTGGTAGGGCTGTGGTTACAAGCGAGAATTCATTTTCATCGAGCGAAAGCTAATACTCTGATCGAAAATATGTCGAGAAATACCAGAATAAATTCATGATACACGTTGTAAAAAGTATTTGTTTGCATTGTAAGTCGTTTTTCTTATAAAAAGTTTAACCATGCGTGTCCATCGATAAACCGAGGGAGAATTGACGCGTTAAGAGATTGACCTTAAAATGGCTTGAAACGCTGGCGTAATAGGCGGTGGTTCTGGATCGCTTGATTTAATTTAAACGAAACAACTCTATTGGAATTTAAGCGAGCATTACTGTATTACACAGTGACTCACGGTGATCTGTCGTGACTTCGCTCTTGACTCATCCACACACTTTATTTGTAATGGTCTGTAAGACTTTGAAATTACTTGCACTTTACTTATGAGCCCGTTTACTCGACTATGACTTGTCGATGGTAGAGAAAGAAGAAGAAGAAATGAGAAAATTGTTGAGCGAAGCGAACGAAAGCAAGAAGGAGCAAGATGAAAAAATGTCCATGCAAGGGGACATGTGGAAGGATAACGAGAGAGAGAGAGAGAGAAAGAGAATAGAAGCGAGAAATTAGCCCAAGTCGAACAGGTAAAATTATAGGTATAGTCATTAGACTAAGTAGACCTAAATCGACGTTGTAAGAAGACTGCGAGCAAATTCAGCTTTTCGGATCTGCAAAGCCGAAAATGAAGACATGCATATACGTATATGGTCAAGTATTGCTGAATGGAAGGTAACTCGCGACAATACGATTGTATAATTCGTAGTACACAGGTAGCCTGAAACGAGAACGCGAAATCGCTGGGAGAAAAGCGCATTGCGAAGTTGCGCGTCTATGGAACTGCAGCATCAGATGCCATTAGACGCGTCGTTTTTCGCGAGAACGTCGACAGTAGCTTCTAAGCTTCTTTTCATAGGGCAGCTTGAGGATCGTTCGTTCCACGTGTATCTGTTACGTTCGCGTTTTTTATGCACCCGTATACAACGTTCGTTCGCAGTTTGCCGCTTCAGAAAGATCACGACAAAAGATGTGTCCTACAAAACGTGCTTACATAATGGCGACCCTCCAGCTACGTTTCGTGCCTGTTTCGTCGGCGTGTTCTCCACCTCTTTGTCTTTACCCGTTTCGTAAAAAAAAAAAAGAATGGAATCGACATTGTACGGGAAAACTAGGCTAAAAACGGACGTTCGTTACGCGCTGCTTCTTCCGATCAACGAAATTAATTTCGCTTCCTCTATACGTCTGTATCGTCTCCTCGTGTAAACCGATAAATCACGCGTTCAAACGCTTGGACAGACGAGAAGCTTCGAGGAATAAAAATACGTTCACATCGGAACTATCGACGAATCGATGGAAATAGCCAGTTTCCATGAAATTTGATAAATTTGTAATATTCTGACGTTTTATAAGCTATCGTTGTTTCTTACAAGTAAGCGAAGATCGCTTTATCAGCGTGAAAAACTGTCATTTGCTTGGCTCGACGTCGAGTACCTGAATCACCGTGTTCTGCTACGCGATCTCTGTAACCTGTCAAAAATCATTTCTATCTTGTAATCGTTAACACTAGAACTACCGATAGTTAACACGAAGCTATTTCTACCAAAACCAGCGAAAATGAATGGTCTCTAAAAAGTAGGTAATAATGGAATATTTTTATATTTATTAATTTATTACTTCCCTACAGAAGCAATTCCATGTTATGTGGTACATTTTTTGGTATTATTAATCCTAAACGAGGGTTGACACATTTATAAAATTGTAGAATTTTGACTGCTGTGGTATTTCTAGTGTACGATCGTTTTAGCGATAAATAATTTATACAGCGTGGATTTGTACGTGTTTGCGGGAAATTTTGGGAAAATAGAACGCGCATAACGTGCATAATTTCACTTATAATATCGTCGCTTTGTCTCTCATCCGCACTATCTCCACAATAGCTTTTACACTGATAAAACTGAGTTTGAAGTTTTTATAAAGTTTGCTCATCGTGCGAAGTTAAAACTCGGAGGAATGGAATATTTGTCGCCTTCTAAGTAGAATTCTCATTATATTATCGCGAATTCGTACTCTTTATATCATCGAGACATATATGGATCGATGGAAGCATCGTGATCGATGCGGAATTTTCCTGATAACTGATATCATCATATCGAATGATACGCAGTACAAATTTAAAAAACGTGTGAGAAATTGTAGAAAACGAGGAAAGCGGTTAATTGGGGTTCGATAAACAGATTGCAGGATCCTTTTACACTTTGACAAGTACCAGTCATTTTCACTGGTATTGGTATAAGTAGCTTTGATACAAAATTATTTTCAGTTTAAATACATAAAAGGCACAATAAAATTCATTATATTATTCTTTTAGTTATCGTCGCGAAAGTCATTACATCACTGCGGAAAAAAATATAACATGAAGTAGGAATTTTAAAATAAAATTGTAAAACCAGTCAATTTGATGTGGTAGTTCTAGTAAAGTCAAGTTAAGATGCCTGACCCGAGTTTTCGAGAGAAACGATTCCACCAACTAACTTGGAAAGGTAAAATCGTACGGATGACTGTTAATTCGGCAATTCGATTAAGAAATACGCTGAACTTTGTAGCTGAAGTTTCCGTTAGACTCGCATTTTGGCATTCGACGATAAAATCTGGAAGACCGATCGAGCAACCGTGTTATAATATTTAATAACGTGATGAAACTCGCGATTATGCTTTTAATATTCTTACACTTTCGATTGTTCTTTATACTTCCGCCCGCTTTCACTCGCTTCTGTCTCTCGTTCGAACGACACTATAACAGGTTTTTATTCTTGAAAATACGAAACAACTCGCTTCCGGTGTAGCCCAGTTTCGTAGATCGATAACACAGCGCGAGCCGTTAATTAAACGACTGCTATTTACGTAAACTATTTCATCATCGTATGGAAGACTCTTAATATTGAAAAATTGATGGGCGACTCGCGTGTTCGTCGTTGTATAGTTTTCCTTTGGACGAGCTCGTTATCCAACGCTGATATCGGAAGCGGAAGTTGCCGCGATAAGCAGAAACCGTAGATATCGTGGACCAAAAAATGTTAAAACCGCCTTGAAACTTGTCCCGTTCGCTTTATCTTTATTTTAATTAATTTCTTTTCATCGGCGAGAAAAACTCGTTAACAATACGAAAAGTGAAAAGTTACACGAGCCAGTGAATGAACTATCGTTGTTAAAGCTATATAATTAAAAATTGGTAATTACAATTACCGAGAACGTAATAACTAGGAATGGTTATCGTTAATACGTAATTACTAAATAATAACGAAGTACCTGAATAGAATTTAATTACCAGGAATTAATAACTTGTAAAATAAACGCGGCAGCAATGAGACAGGCAAGATCTAAGGCGATATGAGAGTTCGTTGGTGTTCAAGTAACCGAGATGATTGCAAAAAAAAAAAAAAAAAAAAAAAAAAAAAGGATCAGCGGATGTATGTGCAATCGTATCGACGATAGCGTAATATTATGCGATCGAAGTAGCCAAAATAATCGCACCAGGTGCGATGATGTTCAACTCGTAATAGCTCAGAACGACGTAAGCTTTCAAGTTCTGCTTGGCGTAAATTTCAGTTTCGTTGCCGATATGTCAAATATTCCTCGACTTTTAACCTTTCAACGAGTTTGAAAAAATAACAGTACGAAACAGATGCTTAATCGATGGCAAAAGGTTGGATTCGCGTTTTGCCGCAATTACCAAGCAAACTAATTCGCTGCAATTCGCAGCGACGACGCTGATATCGCGGAGAAATCATCGATGACGGGTCGCGAGAGAAACGGTGTAACGTGCCTCGACGAGGATTAGACTTTCGATTCTTCCTTCGCGAAGGCAAATAGCCTCGCAGCACATGCAAGTCGAAGCCATAAACGAATACGCTATCTCGTCGTACTATGGAGTACCGTGTAACTGGTGATTTAACATCAGAAACATGAAAGAGAAAAGACGAAAAAGTCAGTCGCGGACAAAGAGTAAAATCTTTTTTCGTACGAGCCTCTGTTCCCGAAAATACTCGTTTTAAATGCATTGCGTTAAGCACGCGTTTAGCGCCGGATTTCACGAGGATAGATGTTATTTACGACTGGTTTGTACACTCAAGTATTTTAAAATTATTATTAAAAGGTATATTAGAATGTGACGCGCACTTTCATTTACGGCGGCCACTTCAAAGTATTTAGTATGTTATTTATAACGTTTCTTCCAGTAAGTGTCAATGGTATCAGAAAAATCATAATCCCATAGAGATGAAAGTAAATATTTTTGGGAATAAAACCTGATATAAGAAGAACTTGTTCTATGTTTCCGACGAATTTTCCTCGGTCGTATCGTCAAATTAAAAGACACTTTGCACGTTCGATGCGTGTCACGTGTATCGCTGATTCGTACGAAGAAAGTAGTTTGCACGAATCGCAATGCCTAATCGCATCGAAAATAACGCGCCTGTGAAAAGTACGCTTAACGTTCCAGAGGAGGAGTAACGTACGAGCTAACATATTCGAAGAGACAAGCATCTCTCATTTTTCTTCTCTTCTTTTTTCGCAAAGAGTATCACGCTAGGAGCGTTAATTTATCAAAACGAGGTAAAGCTGACGTTATCGCGGAGGATTCGTCCAAAGGACGAGAACAATAGCAAGCTGGCTTCTCCTACAGAGGAGTCGAGAAATCGGACAGAAACTCGTATCTTAGCGATCTCTCGTGCCCCTGGCAATTTTTTCGTCTCTCGTGACGCTCGAATTACGCGGAAAATTCACGGAGGAAATTTCCGTCGTGGAAAGCGCGATTATCCTCGTTAGTGGAACATGAATTAGCATGCAACCAGCTTAGCGGAGCTCTCCGTGCGGAACGCGCGGAGAATGCGAATTTTTTTCGTCGATAACTGTATCCTTTCGTCCGTTAATCAAGTGTACGTGTTTTCAGGTGATCGATAACGGACTGAGCAACGATACGGACAGCTGCGACGGTTTAACAAACGGTGAGTCACGCGCGTCATCGACGCATCTCTTCGGACTCCTTTCTGTTTCTTATTGTCGTCGTTTATTACGATACAGGCTCTTTTATTCCCATAAGTAGCCCTAACTGGCTGTAAAAAGCGGCACCGTTGGAACCATAGGATAGGCGAGGAGCGTCGGTGCGCTTTGGTTTCATTGACCAAATCCCGCGGTGAAAAGAACGACCGCTCGTACGATCCCCCAATTGCATTATGCTCCTGCCAACGGTTGCAACCCTAAATGTAGGATGCGCCGGATCCTACGATTCGATAATTTTATTTGCGGCTCCTACGTCGTATTTTCTTCTCCTTCTTCCACGCGAATATCGTTCCTTTATCGATCGCAGAAAGAAGGAAAAGAAATTTTTGAAAAATTAAGTCGGCTTTCCATAGGTTGGTCAGGTACATTTATATTATAATTTTATATATATACATTTTTTCGGTCTTTATGCGTACGGAGCTTCTTTGGTAACTCTGCATAGCTTTACTTCCCAGCGCGTATTATTTATGGCACGTACGAAAATTTCGTATGCGGAGATTATACGCGGTACGATTTATAATCTTCGCATTTTCGACAAGGATGAATTTTTCCTCGTTCGCGTTGTTATTTGCCGAGATACAGAAGCCAAGTTTTCAAGTGGAAGTCTTCTGAAACGAAGCCGCGTGTTTTTCTTCGCATCGTTCGATAACGCAGACTCAACACGAATTCGATAACCCGTGGCACGTGCGACCAATTTCAAATCGCTTTCGAGATATCCAGCTTACAAAATTTCCTGATTTCTTGCAGAAGAAATTCCTCTGGAATAGAAGGAACAAGCGGATGAACTTGCCGCGATGATCGTGGCTCGTTTCGTTGCCTGCGTAACGATAGAAAAATTAATTTCGCGGTGTCTTCCGTCGTTCGCTCGAAGAGAAGACGAAAAGAGCATCGTTACGCAATTGGAAAATAAGTGGGAGGGCCGAAGGTCACGGTTTTGTCGGCGGTTCACGGCAAATCCGGCAAGCGGTTACGGCCCTGACTTTGCCCTTCGGTCATTATCGTCCGCTGGAGCGGTCGCCGCATTTTCTCACGCTACTTCAGCTGCTCCTTGCTCGCGGTGCAATGATCTCCCTCTCGTACCCGCACATCTGCCTCAAAATTACATCCTGACCGGGTCTCTACATTTTTATTTTCCCCCACCGCTGCATTCACCCTTGCCCCTTGCACAGCCCTCGCCTATCTACAGCCGATCTTCCAACCAGCCCAGACGCACCAAATCTGTGAAAAGGCAGCGGCCACGGTGCCTGGATTTGGCGAATCGATCAGTCGCTTTCGATAAAAAATTAATCGCGTCGCGTGGCGTTCCAAATTTGTCAACGATATACGCGTGTTTGCAACGCGTTCAGTTTCGAGATAACTCGCTCCGCTTTGCTGTTTTGTGATTCGCTCGACAATCCTGTAGCGTTTGGTTGACGCGCTCCAACCAGATATACCAGCGTTGCTGTTACTTTCTTCTGGAATTCCGCTTATCTGAATTTATCGGAGGACAAGGACAACCTGCAGTTTTCTCTGATTTTTTCGTCGATGTAACGACACAGGCTGAGAGGAAATTTCTTTAGCGATTAGAAACGATGGTAATTGGCAAACGAGGATCGCGTAAAGTTAGACGACTATCGCGAAAGTAACTTGTCCTTTCGATGTTCATGTTTTTAATCGATAAAAATTATTGTTAGATATTAGCATC
Organism: Bombus fervidus; assembly: GCF_041682495.2. NCBI lineage: Eukaryota > Metazoa > Arthropoda > Insecta > Hymenoptera > Apidae > Bombus > Bombus fervidus. The sequence goes on from NC_091532.1 coordinate 5,980,973, forward strand.
TGTTTGATCAATTTGTCATAGTTAGTCAACGATTGATGAATTTATACGAACGAAAGAAAGTGGTTTGCTGTGTAAATTGGAAGAGGAATCGAACCAGTCGCGCTACCTTCTTTTCTGTCGATTTCTAACGTTTCCTTGTTTGCGTCTAACGTTTCTTCGGGGCGATCGAAGCTATTGCTATGAGATTGTTGAGAAACGGGACAAGTACAGAAAGGGGGACGATAGATCGACAAAAGCGGTTCGATTATTCGCGTAGAACCGTTTCCGCGTTGCGAAATCGAACGCTTTAACGTTTACGGTTCCGGGTTGACAGCGATCACGCGCTATTTACGTCCACGTAAATTGTATAATCGATTTCCGAACGAAAATCGCCGCGTTCTCGGAATCTGTGCAACTGGATCGTTGACAAATCGTCGACAGACGTTAGGAAAGTCCGCAGTATCCAAGTCGAGTGTAGAAATCGGTAGCCGACTGATAATTCGAGAACAATCACGTGGGTTGGCAGGTTGTTTTTCTCGGGTCGCTGGAGAAAAAAAAAGAAAAAAATCGACGGAGAACGAAGCACAGAGTAGAAAACGATTTTACGAGATGTTGGATTTTACTTTCGTTTCTTGGCAGCTCTCGCTGGAAGCGGTTCCGTGGTTTATAGTAATCGACGAAGATGCCTCGCGAGGAACCTAATTCAGCGAATCCACAAAGGATCCGCTCGTTGGTAGCGCGAATTCGATCAAAACCGCGCGGTTCGATCAGTCGCGAGAGTTCGAACCCTCCTGCTTTCTTCTTTTTTCGTTCTATCGCGAATCGCAGCTCGTTAGGCGCGAAATTATTTCACGATTTTCCTATATCTGCGTTTCGTTCCGACTACTAGACGAATTAAATTAAGATCGAATTAACCACCCTCGGAATTAGTTAGGAAGACCTTAAAATTTTGCGCGTGAACTTTTATCTCAAAGACGCGACTCGATGTATTGGGTTGGCAACTAAGTGATTGCGGATTTTTTCATTACCACTTAATGGCAAAATCCGCAATTACTTAGTTGCCAACCCAATAGAAACGTCTGAAGGACGACGACTTGCAGTGGCTTTCCGACATTTACGCGAGTACATGAAAACTCGTCGAGGAAATTTACGAAGATTAGGCACGGTATATTGTATTGCAACAGTATAGCCATTTGTTGCGTATAAAATAAATGTACAGGCGTTTCAAGGATATCGACGTGTTAATTTTTAGCAAGTCGCGCGCGACAGACGGCTGCACTCACGTAAGCGGACCGTGACTCACTTTTGAAACCTTCTTCGCTGCGTGCGCGATCCTGCATTTTTTAGTATGCCAATAGCGTGCTCGCGCGAGATCATCCGGTAAGCTCCCACGCGCCCACGCGACGATCGAAGGAAAAAAAGGGAAAAGGCACGCGTTAATTGCGCAATACCCGCGACATTACGTCGTCGAACGGTGCCTCGCCATTCCTCGCCATTCCTCGCCATTCCTCGCCGGTCTTTTGTTATGATTGTCCCCGTAACTGCTTTCTTCCCATGCTACTTAACCAGTTAGGCGTTTTTCACGAGTATACTCGTCGTGTGTAAAGAGTAGTTAGAATTTGTTAAATTAAATTGCAATTTAATAATCGCGCTGAAAAAAATTAAGAAATAAAACAAACAGTCGTTGCGTTGCTACTTGATTCTATTGGGTTGGCAACTAAGTGATAGCGAATTTTGTCATTAGATGATGTTTAGTCGACCAGTCGCAGAGAGACGCAATCGCAAGGAAACGCGTCAACGGGAGTCGTAAATTCCCGTTACGATTACAATAATCGACGCCATGAACAGATCGTTCACCTTATTTCTGTTGGGATAATAGGGGTAGTTGAGTTAGTATAACATTGCGGTTAACAGGTTATAATATATATTTTATTTCCAACAGTTGATTTCACTGATTATATAAATGTTCGGAGATACTCGTGAATTAGGCTACGATGTCGAATTGTAATGTCTTTTACGATCAGATTCAAAGTGTTCGAGTCGTATAGGTATTAGCAACTTGTCTAGTGACGACTAAGTTTTGACTCTTTCCAAGTTGGTGTTTGACTCTTTTCGAGTTGGTGTTTTACTGTTGATTCTTTTCGAGTTGGTGTTTGACTCTTTTCGAGTTGGTGTTTGATTCTTTTCGAGTTGGTGTTTTAATGTTTACTCTTTCCGAGTTGGTGTTTTACTGTTGATTCTTTCCGAGTTGGTGTTTTACTCTTTTCGAGTTGGTGTTTTACTGTTGGCTCTTTCCGAGTTGGTGTTTGTCTCTTTTCGAGTTGGTGTTTTAATGTTGACTCTTTCCGAGTTGGTGTTTTACTGTTGATTCTTTCCGAGTTGGTGTTTTACTCTTTTGGAGTTAGTGTTTTACTGTTGACTCTTTCCGAGTTGGTGTTTTAATGTTGACTCTTTCCGAGTTGGTGTTTTACTGTTGATTCTTTCCGAGTTGGTGTTTTACTCTTTTGGAGTTAGTGTTTTACTGTTGACTCTTTCCGAGTTGGTGTTTGACTCTTTTCGAGTTGGTGTTTTACTGTTGATTCTTTCCGAGTTGGTGTTTTACTCTTTTGGAGTTAGTGTTTTACTGTTGACTCTTTCCGAGTTGGTGTTTGACTCTTTTCGAGTTGGTGTTTTAATGCTGACTCTTTCCGAGTTGATGTTTGACTCTTTTCGAGTTGGTGTTTTAATGTTGACTCTTTCCGAGTTGATGTTTGACTCTTTTCGAGTTGGTGTTTTACTGTTGATTCTCTCCGAATTGGTGTTTTACTCTTTTCGAGTTAGTGTTTTACTGTTGACTCTTTCCGAGTTGGTGTTTGACTCTTTCCGAGTTGGTGTTTGACTCTTTTCGAGTTGGTGTTTGAATGTTGACTCTTTCCGAGTTGTTTGACTCTTTTCGAGTTAGTGTTTTACTGTTGACTCATTCCGAGTCGATGTTTGACTCTTTTCGAGTTGGTGTTTTACTGTTGACGAGCTTATGCCGGACTTTTGACTGCTTTCGATTTGGCGCCGAACTTTTGAATGTTTGCCAACTGAGCCTTCACTCACTGTCCGCTCTCGTGTTATTACGGAGGAAACTCGGTATGGGTGTGCTTTTTGAACGAAAAAAGCGGATTCGTTGTTCACACTTTTCGTTAGAAAAGTGAGGGTAACGATCCGCGATGCTCATTGGTTATAGCCAACGTTAATGAACGAAGATAAGAGGAGGAAGCCTCCTACCAACGTGGCTCGTGGGTGACATTGTTCATGGGAAAAATCCGCTTTTCCTGTTAGGTAACTACCCGCTTTCTCCGTAATTTGTAAGAGCGCACAATAAACCTAAGGACTGTTCTAAGGACCATTCATAAACCGAAAACACTTACAGGATTATAGATTCCTTCAAGTTAAAGAGATTAAGTTTATGGTGGCTCCTTAGGTTTATTGAAGGTATGAATAATGGACCATTGACTATAACAGGTGGTATTGACAAAATCCACAATCAGTTAGTTGCCAACCCCAACAACCAACAGCCACGCGTACTTTATGTTCGACGAGTATACTCGTCGAGTATCATTAAACGACACATTTTAGGCGCTTTTCAAAGTTTTCAAAGAGGTCGCAACAGCTAACTGGTTAAGGAGGACGGAAACGTTCTTGTTGGAAGAATTCTGAACGATTCGTTTGCCTAACTCGTTGAGGACCGAGCAATAGTTCGTCATAAGGTTGTAAGTACTTAGAACAGTAACAGCAACGACTTGAAGGACCTAGGAACAATTGAAAATTGTAGAATCTAGCGATAAATCTCGAAATATAATTTTATGGAATAACGTTTCCGACATCGTTGCCATCGTGTTTCTCTGCTTTTCAATTTATGGAATCGATCGGTGCGTCTGGCGCACAGCTCGTTCGATTCATCGTCGATTTCTATAGCGAAAGAGGATTTAGCATAACAAAAAATGGATTAGTATAGAATACTTATATGAATATTTATGAATGATTATATTTGTGATGAATATTTTAAATGTTTTGTTTTATGTTTTTATATGTTTGATGAATATTTATAAACCTAACGCGTATACATAGCGACGATTACGACCAATGTACACCATTTCTGTACTTGTATTAGGTCGTCCGGAAAGTGTTTTTCTTTTACAGACACGTCTTTTATAATGATGCATCTTTATATAAACATGAAACCTAATCTATCAAACGTTGTGATCTTCATCTTGATAGAACAAAATGGATCGTACGTAATTCGATAAAATAGTATAAAATGGAAAATGTTGTGCATCTATTATTTCCTTATGAAACGAAGGAAACTTTTCGGACGACCTAATACTTACAGTGATTTTGATATAGTCGACTATTACAATTTTATCACTCGTCTCTTTATTAAACTAATCGACACGTTCAACAACCGCCTCAAATTGATGTTACGTACTGTTTGGCTGAAAACGTTCAAGTATCTTGAAAAATATCTACGAAGAGCTAACTTTCAGGAGAAAATTCTAAGGTTTTATCTGTCTGATTACGCGATGACCTGGAAACATCATGTCAAGGTGGCGTTAACATTTCTAAGCGAAACTTTCATTTTTTATTACACATCCTTGTAGCCGACACTTGGACGTCTTCCAGACTCCAGAAACTCGTATCTCCTCGTATCTCCAGCATCGCCACCGAGATGTAGATTTTCAAATTCGACAGAGCAATACCTAAGTTAATTAGCAAAAACTTTGTGCTCGAAACTGTCTGATCGTCTCGCAAACGTTAGAAAACCGTGTTTTGGCAGAGTCATACACCGACAGTAGCATCGTGGAAAATATATTTGCATGTGCCTGTGGTGTGCGTCGATGCGACTGCCACCGGCACGTGGAATTTTAAACCTCGTAGCTCGATAACGGACGGTAGGAAGGACGAGTCTACGACGTTTTGAAAACGTCCCAGTGTCGACTATGAGAATATGTAACAAAAAGAAGAAGAAAATGGAGCTATCCATTGAGAAATTTTCATATAGCTTTTATAGACGTTTCGAGGTAGTCGCAAGGAAGAGACAGATAAAAGCGCGGTACATCCGCCTCGATACTGTGCCACTTTCGTCCGAAACATTTTTCCCTATCGTCCGGTATCTTTCCAAATACTCGAGCGTTTCCAATTAGACAGAACGTGCTACATGGTAACGTAAAGGTAGTAGACGCGAATTATTACGAAACCGAGATGTTATTTTTGCAGCGCGTAACTCGGAATATGGTTGAATCATCGTGAAAGAGCAGATCTTCACGGCGATTAAATGGACAAACGATAGAAAACAGGTTTCGGGAATTCTCTAGGTCGTAACAGAAGAAAGTACCGGAAGAAAGATGCGTTCCAGCTGGACATAAATCACACCGGCTAGGCGATAGCTTTCCTCCTACTGGCGTTCGTTCAGAGTGTTTCTAGGATGGCTGTTGCTTCGGGCAAGCGTAAAAATTCCAAAACGAGCGAAAATTCCACGAACTCTTTAGCAGAATATTTGCGTTGTAAGGATAATTTACGGAACAATTTACGGGATATGGTCGCGCGAAGAAATTTCGTGAATTTGAATCGAGAAATCTGCTCTCCGGTAAATTTCAACTACGACGCTTTCTACGTACAACAATTTTCAAGGCGATCGTCAAAGTGCCATATCGCGGCGCAATCTTCGCTGGTATTTGTGAATTTGGTCGAATGGGTTCGTCGCTTTTCCAATCTGTTTGCACGCTGTTCGAAGACATGTTCGCGAAACATAGTTCTCCGAACATATTTCTTCTATGTACACTGTAAGTACGTAGGCACATATTTGCTCGCGTTAAAGCTGCGATCGTCGTTGATACTCATCTTCGTACAAAGATATGCGATAAACGACGAGTTCGCAAGCAGCATCGATTAACTCTGTAAACGAACAACTTGCAATCTGGGAACTTGATCGCGAAAAATGAATTTACAAAGTTGCGCGATTGGTCTATTGGAAATCGAACATTGATCTTGTCATTGTACGTCGACACTCGTTCAAATGCGTCTCAATGATGAAATTACGAGAAGCGAGGTTGATCGGTGTAGTTTCCAAGAGGTTTCATTTAGGATGATGACAACCGCCAAATAAATTACCACCAATAGAAGCGTACGATGAAATGGGAAAAATAGATGGACGCTGTAAAATCTTGGTAAACAGCGACTTGGAAAGCAACTCGAAATTTCGTGAAAATTCGCTAAAAATTATCGAACGTCTATGTGGCGAGCAAGAAATTCGCGAGAAAATCGAGGAACGTTGTCAGAATGTTTAGCTAACGAGAACACGTCTTCGGTACACGGTAGTTTGCGAGTACAGTGTGACACGTCCGTTCAACTTGAGAATTCGGTTTAACGCGATAAAAAGCACATTGTTTGCGTCACATTGTGGACATAAAAGACAGGTACGTGGCGGTCTGGTCCGCGTACTCTATCCGATTAGCAGGTACACGAAGCCCTACGCAAAAGTATATAGAAGTTGGCTGTTTGATACGGTTCTTGGCCGGAAATGCTTCAGTGCGATCCGACGCGATGTGCGAGGAGGGTTACGTGAGGGAGAGAATCGCTTTGTTGGAGGGTGAATAAAAAACTGACTGCAAAAATTCATTATCATTCGCCGCGCTTCAGTTTGTCGTCGAATTAAACTGTTTTCTAGAAACTACGATCTTTCGTCTTCTCTCTCCCGCCATCCTCGTCTTTCCTTCCTTTTCGTTGCGATTCTTCGCGCGTCCAACAGCCTTCTTCTTCGATCGATCGTACGTTTAATACGTTTGCACATACACCACGATGTCTTTCAAATATCTTCCCTTCCGTTTACACGTTGGTCGTCGTACGTCTGTACCATCAAAACTGGCCTGTAAATATTACACGTTGAGACGTTTCCATTTTTCGAAACATTACGTGAAACGATAAGTGTGACGTTTTCGATCGACGAAACGAATTTCTAATGAAATTAACCAGTTTGCCGTTTTTGACGAGCACACTCGTCACGAAGAAGTGACAGTATCTTGCGTTACGACCAGCCCTGTCAGGAAACGAAATTAAAAGATAAAACAGTCGTTTCGTTGCAACTTAATTCGATATCGTAACAGCCACACGTACTCTGCGTTCGTCGAGTATACTCGTCATCGTCATTACTTTTCACCACACGTTTTATCAGGTACACACTTTTTCAAAGAGATCGTAACTTGAGCAAGAAAAAACTTGCTAACTGGTTAAATTAAACACCTAGCCATTTGTAAACACTTGGCGCGATTTGTGTATTTCTTTCGCCACTTTATCTGCTCTTTAACATTATGACGACTGATGCTGCTGCGTTGGCGTCGTGTGAGTGTTCACTATCATCTTATTTGTCATTTCTTTAATTATTAGGTAGTTGTACCCTTTTAAATACCTTTCAAATATCCCAAGTTATGGTATATTTTTCGATAAACCTAACTTGGACTACGTTTTCTTAGTTTTCCACGTAAACGTTAGATTTCAAACTAAAGTCATCGATCGTCATGGTGTTAATCGAGCGAGATTTTTCAATACGTAAGATATTTTCCTCTGCGATAGCGTTTAACCATGCGTTTTGCTTTTCTTTTTCTTTTTCTAGGACAAAAAATGGCACCGGTATTGGGTGTACCACCTCCTCCTCCACCTGCTCCTCACATGGGACCAGATGGCTTAATCTTACCGAGAAAACCGTACAACCCTTACCTCACCTCCAGCAACCATAAGGACCTCCGCAGGGAATTATTATTCAATCAGAAAGTGTAAGCTTCTTCTAAAATCCAACAGCCTCGTCTCTAAGGCCTGTGTCGATAATACCTGGTAACAGCACCTGTAAACAAAATTCCTTTTTCCTATAGCCGTCGTTTATAAAAATCTGCACGCTTTGCTTGATCTGATTAAAAAATCCAATTTATCCTGTATCAGGCATTAAAAATAAATTTCACTAATATCGTAACGCGATATTCAATATTTTGTCTGATAAAGTATAAAGGTACACAATTTACGAGTAATTTCGCAACTCGCGATAGAGCTCCGTTTACACGGACCTCGTTTATTCTATGGCGATTTTAATTAGCGTCTGATTTAATAGAGAAATCTCGTGGCATCGAGAGTCCGCATCGGTCGAACAGCAGCTGCTGTGATGCGAATTAAAAATCACAAATAGAGGGAAAAGTCGATAGATTATTACCATCGTAGAAAGTTCGATGGAACAAACGCCGCGTATTGATCGGATAAATTCGTAGAAGTAAAGTTCTACAGCCAAAGATCTGTATCTTAAAACAAAATAGGCGAGCGTTCGCCAACTTTTGAACGGCGGTGTATTTTTATTTTATGCTTTTAAATAACGCGGCAAAGGGTGAGAGAGAGACGCGTGGCTGTCGATGGCATACACTTCGCACGCCTATCATCGAGAAAATCGTTTCCTGCTGGTGTATGCGTTCTAGGCCTATACGATACATGTACGCGTACATTATGTACGTGTCCGTGGCTGTGACTCATTCCCAGGCACTTTTACGGTTTAAGCAGGGCCGCTATTCAATTGAAAGGTTGTTGGCGCGCGTTTTTCTCACCGTGGCAATTTTCACGCGAGGCCCACCAACCACGAGGCGACGAGGCACGCTTGCCGCGCGTAATTAGCTAACCGCATCGGTTTTCACTTTCTTTCAGCGGCAAAAACGTGCTGAATCAGAAGAGCGAGCTGCAGCGAGCACTCGAGAAGCAGAGGGAAGCTGCCTCCAGGAGAGAGGCTGAAAGGAATCGGGAAGAGAATTACAAAGACGATCCAAGAACCGCCTTACAAAGGGCCATCGAGCAAAGAGCGAAGCACATCGAGATGGCAGTCAGTGTTTCTCCCTCTTTTCTTCCTTTGTTTCTCTATCTTCCTTACGGTTATTTGGTAAATTGAAAAAGGTCCTATAAATCCGTGACAAGATACACAGAGGTATTTTCTAGTTAAATAGTTGAGTTATTAATCAACTATACGTTCATTGTTATTTTTCTTTCCTTTCTGCGAGAATAAAGGTGAGACAGTTCTTTAAGTCCAATTTTGTTCGCTGCGATTACGAATTAACTTAGAGTTAATTATCAATTTTAACGCGTCTGATATTTAAAAAGAAACTGCTTCACATCTTTTATATTCGAAGAGGAGAAAAGTAAGGACTTCGTTTGAAAGTAGCAGCGTTAGAAGGTATTGTTAGAGGAGTAAAATTTTGGTTTTTCAGCTGGAACAGTCGCAACGGACGACGGAACCACCGAGCAACCTTTTGGTAACAGCGAGAGCGAAGTTGAGACCTCGCACAGATTCACAATGAAGTTACGTCAAAGGAGACAAGAAAAGAAAAGAAAGGAAAGAGAGGCAGAAAGAAAGGTCGAACGTAAAACGTGACACGTACGCTGTCGCCCGAGTGAGCAACGATCAAATTGCGTTGTAACGCCGACTTTTGTCACATTTTGTAATTTGACCATGTATATATTATATGTTTAATCCGATAAGAATTCGAACGAAACAAAATAAGATTGTACGAGTCTTCGTTGAAGATAAAGTATTGTAACGAGGCATGCGAGATAACGCAGAACCGAAAAACAGTGGAAAATAGGTCGTGTCTATGTATCGATACATTTATTCATTCAAAGAATATTCACTTGTGCGTTTTTCGTGCTAAAAGTAGATAATTGCCTCGCTCTTCCAAAGTTCTCAGAGAGCGCGGATGCGCGCACTAGGCGATTCCTTTCGCCTTCTAAGCGACGTTAGTCTAGTTAGATAGTACATACAGCCGTAACCATTGTTTTCCATATCTGTGAAAAATACGTGAATCGAAACGATGTGTATGTATCCGCGAGCATAGTTGAGTCAGGTCTTTTCAAACGATAAGTCTGCAGATCGCTGACTCAAACGTCGTTGTAAAACCGATACTCGGTTTGTTAGCAGCGTATACAGCACTCGATCAACGTGTAACTTGCTTACGCGTGTCAGCGACGCGGTATGATGCGTTGTGTCCTCGTTACTTCGCCTAGTTATCCGAGACACAAGGTGTCGAGGTTTGCAACAGATTGGCCTTTATAGAGCGCCTTGACGAGAAAATAGTTTACTTGGTCGTTCGATACTTTGTTACGTGCTCGAGATTTTTCAGAGCCTTCACATCTAAGGATTAATACCGTTAGAGTAATTAAGAGACCAGTCATGAGTAGCATAGAGAATTTTAAAACGAATACATATGTGCAAGATGTATGTGTGCGACGTTAGTTTATTATCGTGCCTGAATTTATACCAAGACTAGACCTGAATACGAAGTACAGAGATAGTGTTTTGCCACGATAGAATTGGAATAGTAGAATCGATACCTTGGGACCATCGTTCACTCGTAAAATCAACTACTAGCAGTTAAATGAGAGAAACATTCAGTAGGTTGATATAGCAGCATTTATTAAACTCCACTGTTTATAATTCATAAAATGAATAAAATATATATTGTTGCAATCAAGGTATTATAGGAACGTGATCGTACATTCGAATTTAATAAGTTTTCTATTGATAACAGTGCATCACCGTACATCTTCTTCTACTGTTTCAGAAATAGAATAAAGGTAACCGCGATATTTGGAAATAATCGTAATAAAAAATTCTACGAAACACTAAAGAATCTCGTTAATAAGTTGACGTGTAAATGTAAACAGAAATTGTAAAGTTATCGCGTTGACTGCATTAAACTTCGATTTGTGCAAACTAATAGTAATATTTAAGACTATTATCATATTGGAGCAATTAAAATATTAAATATATTTTATTCAACGTCAATAATAATATATGCCTTTTTTCATCTTCATAAATGTGCAGAAAAATAACAACAAACAAAAGAGCGTTGCTCGCGATACTAGCACAACCTCGATTATTCGACTATTCGTAAAAACATTTTCCTTTATTTATAGTCCAATATTAGATTAAAAAATAAAATAAAAAAATATGTAACTTTTTCATATTTTTAATATTTCACAATGTTTTGCCTTATCACCATTGTATAGTGTTTCTATCAACAAAGAGAAAACAATGAATGAGATATATAATTAAATATCGCGTTATTAATAACATTTACCGTCAGTGTGACTTTACGTAAATCAACTTGTACATTGCCAGATAAAAGATATAATGAGTACACATAACGCGATTCCAGAACAATAGACATATCAGTAATCGTCTCCACGAGAAATAACCTCCTTACACGTTGGACGTAGAACGAGGGTATGCTCGAATTGAGCAGTATAACATCCCTTCACATCGACTAAAGGTGGGTAAGCCTCTACTGCACCTTTGTCGCATAGATCCTTCAAAGCCATTTGATATTTCACGCAACCAACACGATCTAACCATCGCTTGCAGAAAGCCAAAGTACCTGTTTGTTACAAATATACTTTACTATTGCTTTGTTGGTTTTTCGATAGAGAAATTTAAGTTAGAAATGTGTTAATAAATCGATACATACCGAAATGCTTGTTGATAACATTGAGTAGGGATTTGCTACTTTGCAATCTCAATGGGACGAAACCGGCATCGAAGCACTTCATGTAATGAGAACAGTCTAGATCGTCGTGAACGATTCCTCTCCCAGTAGATCCGAAAGTTTCAATGGCATAAAATTCATTCTCTTCCATTCTGGTAGCTTCACCCCCTTTAACTATCGGTACAGTTTTTCCAGCGTGGATACGATATGAAGCGATTGAATGACCGTTAAGATTTCTTATGGATTTTACCTAAACATGAATCAGTGATAATAACGATCTATGATAAAATCGACAGATAATAATCTGAAAAAGGTAACAAACATACTGGGTAAGTTTTGCCATCTAATTCAACTTCGTATGATTCCATAACTTCTTGAATCGCAGCTCCAACATCGCATAGTTGAACGTCGATACCAGCAGCTTTAATTCCAGTATTTGTAGCATCACGAACCGCTTCAATGAGCCTATCGTATTTCGGATTGAATGCTAATGTAAATGCACAGTCGATGATTCGTCCGTTAATGTGTGTCCCAAAATCTATCTTGGTAACATCATCGTACTCCAAAACAGTGGGATCGCCAGCATTCGGAGTGTAATGAGCGGCGCAATGATTTCTTGAACAACCAGTTGGAAACGCTAGTCCAGCTTTTAGCCCATCTTCTCCTATTAATTTTCTTGCTGTATTTTCCAGCTCGTTACAAATTTCTATCATTGTCATCCCAGGTTTCACCTAAATTAATCATGATTTTATATAAATTGTTTAATTCGTTTTCCTTTTATAGCTATTTCATGGATACCACATACCCATTTCATAATATGTTTCCTAGTTTGTCTATGAGCTTCAGCTGCCTGCCTCGCTTCGTTATAAATATCATTATGCATTCTGTCAAAAGCACGTGCTTCTTCGCTAGAAAAGCGATCCTTAGCTGTTCTATCATCTACTCCTGCAGCAGAGGGATGCTCCATTATTTGCCCTATCGGAAAGTTCCCATCTGGGAAAAATTCTGATACAGGAATAGTCGGAGGATCTGTTTGTTGTTTAGGACCTCCAGTTTTTCCACGTGATTTGCGTTTCTTCTTTTTCTTCTTAGCATCTTCTGTTTCTGCATCATTTTCTGTTGCATCTATATCAGCTTCTACAATGTGACATAGATTAAATATTATATACATAAATGATTGTCTTTCATACAAATTTGGATATAAGTTACCTTCTGTATTATCTTGTTTCGTTTCTTCTCCTTCTGGAACATCTGCGCTAGCTTCACCAGCTCCTAAAACATATTTATGAAGGCAGGAAGATCAGTGCTGTCCATAAAATGATAATTCCGTCTCAAAATTATTTTTGAACACAAATTTTTGTCGTGAGTAATAACATAAGTTTAAATTTGATTTATTATGAAATCGAAATATTTTGTATGAAGCAAACTTCAGCCGTGATATAATAGAAAGTCAAGACATGTGCACAGTAATTTTCAAGTTGCATCACTCACGGGCATGTTTAGTAATAATATATGTTGTTTATTAGTTACCCTGTAAATACGAAATTACTATATAGAAGTATAGGAGTAACATCATGAAAGAGTTGAAAGAAAAGGTTGTTGCATGTGAACCCGTGTTTATTTTCAAAAATAAAAAATCGGAACTAGTGCAAGACACGCTAATAATCCCCAAATACGCATAAACGACTATACACCCAATGTCCAACAATTTATAAAGTAACGAACCAGCCTTCTTCTTCTTTTTCTTCTTTTTTTTCTTCTTCGAAGCTTCTACTGCACCAGTTTCATCTTCTTCGTCAACGATCTCTTCTTTTTCCTCATCTACTAATTTTTCGGCGGATTTGCCGACCTCGTCCAATACGGCAGCCATTTTCAAGAGGAAACCAAACAATGCTGTACCATTGACGATGGCAAAATACGTAGATATAACACCAACAACACCTTATAGAACTTTGTACCTCCTCCTCTGAAATACCGACCTCGAAAAATACAAGAAGTTCCCTACGCCCTCTGCATCTACTACAACGAACGTCAAAATTATATTTACCTACAAACGAAATATGTACGCATATAAACATTGGCTAAATATTTATGTACATTTATTGTAAGCATGAATCGAAGCTCTTATCGTACCTGGTCAGATATGGTCTATAACCGCAATCTGTCAAAAAGCTACTCCCGGCTGCACCACTTTCAGGAGTAGCAAACATAGAAAAATTATGGCATCAAGTTGCCTATCATTTTCTACGTACGAAATCCAAGACCCTAACACTTGTCTCTTCTGATCGTAAGGATTTTTGCTCTCGAGCTATACGTTACAATCTTAGGATATGCCACCGACTCGTTTTATGATATGAACCATGTCATATCAACCATTCACTTTTTCGCATCCCTAGAGATAGTCTAGAGAAAAGATATAAAACGAACAATGGACGATTCAGCTGGTATCTCGAGAAGATGTGGTGAGTGAATTATTTTGAACAAAACAGGCCGTTCATTTTGCTCAAGTCTCCGTGTTAGCCAAACCAATAACAAAGGGAAACATCAGGTTTCAACGAGTGGAAAAGCCCGCTCATCCATCGCAGGCAAGCATTAAGTACAAGATAGACCTGACATTATAAGGGATTTCATGCTTTATGTTCTAAAATACCGACCACGAAAAATATCTTTTTTACCATTTACCACACCTGTTTATACATCGACTAAGGTCAGGTCAGAGAGGAAATTTTCTCTCTTCTCAGGTATGTGGTCAGATGACTGTTTTAAATCGTAGAGGGCGTAACAAAACTTCTGCTTTTTTCTGGACGATCGGTAGTTTAGAACATATAACACAAAGTCTTGTAAGATACTAGATTTATTCCGTATCTCATCTGTGATATCACGGAGTCCCATAAGATGCAATATCTATTCTATGTCTCATCTGTGTCAGAGATCTATGATTTTGACCACAAATAAGCCTCGTTTGTGTTAGAAGCAGTTAGAAGTTTCGTCATCCATGTCGAATTAACAAGCAAATCCATCGGTAAAACAGTACAGTAACGTCTCGAATTACTTCTTGCCGTTTGTGTCGTATTCGTCGAGTCACGTCACACATAGTTTCCGAAGAAAATTTCAACGAAAATGGCATTCGCTTGTGGTACATGTGAAACACCGGGCTGTAAAACTATAGCCACCCTCCAATGTCCAACTTGTCTGAAAATTGGAATACAGGGCTCCTATTTCTGCACTCAGGTAAGCACCACCTTATATATTTGAAGGTTAGTTCAAGAGATAAATACATGTACCAGGTATTTAAATGTACCTCGTATGGTATTAATTAATAATAATTAAGATCATGTACCTTTTATTTTTGAAACGACTTATAGTATCATTCTTAGTATATAAATAACGTTGTTAATATATTTTCGTAAGAAAATGAATAAATATCATGTTTTAATGATATACGTTTACAAAAGATCTTTCGAGCGTTTCTGTAGATATTTTTGTTTATTTATTATGATACTTCTTTATCATTTTAGCATGTTCACATTTTGTTGCAGGATTGTTTTAAACGGAGCTGGAAAACACACAAAGTCATTCATCAATTGGCGAGTGAGTTTAGCAATTAACAATTACGTAAAGTGTAGCTCTACTAATGCAAAATAAATTTATAATTAAAAGCTAGAAAAATGTATATTTTATCAAATATATATACGTATTTAAATGATCGCATATAAAATGCAAAAATATTGTTTCTAATAGAAGGAATAGGTGGAGATAAATCTTCGAACGAGTATAATCCATGGCCTTTCTATCATTATACCGGTAAATTACGTCCGTATAAGAGAGAACCTCGTCGGGAAGTACCAGAACATATCAAACGTCCAGATTATGCTACACATCCAACTGGTTTGTCCGTAAGCGAGCAATCGGTACGAGGTTCTGCGCAAATAAAAATCCTTGATGATGAGGAAATTGAGGGCATGCGAGTAGCTTGCAAGGTACAACGATTATTAAAAATATTAAAATATGTTTTTTAATACGTCGATTGACGACTACTCCGATTGGAGTGATCGCGTTAATTTTTTATATTTAAAAAATGTTCTTACTAATTTGATACAACCATATTTTTATTCTCTTTTAACGAAGAAGAGAACATAAATGAAAATTACTCCTATAGCTTGGACGAGAAGTCTTGGACGAGGCTGCACGTGCCTGTGATGTAGGTGTTACTACAGCAGAGATAGACAGAGCAGTTCACGAAGCTTGTATCGAAAGAGACTGCTATCCATCTCCACTGAACTATTATCAATTCCCAGCTAGTTGTTGCACTTCTGTTAACGAAGTGATATGCCATGGTATTCCTGATACTAGGCCGCTCGAAGATGGAGATATTTGCAATGGTATTATAATGTGATATCTCCTTAAATACGGATTTAATACAAGCACGATAACATTATAATTCTCGTTTCTTACAGTTGATGTAACTGTATATCATAATGGATTTCATGGTGACTTAAATGAGACGTTTCTAGTCGGTAATGTGAAACCCGAAGTGAAAAAATTAGTTGAAGTTACGTACGAGTGCTTATCGAAAGCTATAGATATCGTACGGCCCGGTGAAAAGTATAGGGAAATTGGAAATATTATTCAGAAACATGCACAAGCGCATGGATTCAGTGTAGTACGTAGTTATTGCGGCCATGGAATTCATCGTTTATTCCACACTGCGCCAAGCGTACCTCATTATGCGAGTAAATATCCTGCTTATAATTGACGCTTTAAATCAACTGTTTTAGCTTAACTCGTTTTCGTTTTGTTTAGAAAACAAGGCTGTGGGTGTTATGAAACCGGGACACTGTTTTACTATAGAACCAATGATATCTCAAGGTACATGGAGAGACGAGATGTGGCCCGATACTTGGACAGCAGTTACCGCGGATGGTCAATGGTCGGCACAATTCGAACACACGCTATTAGTTACCGAAACTGGTTGCGACATTCTTACGAAACGACTCACAAATGATGGCAAGCCGTGGTTTATGGATCGATCATAGTAGTATTTCATCGTAAATTACTGCCAGTTTATGTCATCTCAAATTTTGTGAATACCCAATCACTATGCTGCTTAAAAAGTCTTTGTAATTTTATTCGTGCGAGGTTTGTTTTTCTTTCTTTAAGATTGAATCCCCTTCCTCGTAAGTGCTAGTAGAATGATAGTATTAACTCCGGTATTTTTTACTGTATGCCTGTTCTATTGGCTAATTTTGTAAAAATGAAAAGACGGGACGAGATGATCTTCGAAACGATAGAATATTTGTAGATTTTCGTTTGTAACCAAAATGACTCCTGTACCATATATTGGATAGATTACCTCAATGATACATATGTACATATATATAAGTGTAATTCAGATTGGTGATGCGCAATAATTGAAATAAAAGATTGATTCTTTAAATCAATGGCAATATCTTTTGTCCATTTTTTTTACAACGAAGTACGAGTACATCGACAAACTTGCCGGACAATAAATAACATTAAATAAATTACTATCCTTCACGCGACTGTTTTCAATGTATCGTCGACGAAAATTTAATAAATATTCTAATTATAACCACAAATCGTAATCTCAAAAAAGAAAGTTTCGTCGGCGTACTTTGTAAAAACAGTATAAAATTTCCCGCTTTAGAGAAACCCTATTCATTGTCTAAATTACACAGAAATCCCCGTAAAGATAAGTCTGATCGATAAATAGAACTGTAATAAATATTTTCGTCCAACTATATATACAAAATGATTCGCAACAAAATGTTATACTCCGCTCTTAGGATTCAAACGCGATCCAAATTCAACGTTCGATCGATCATAAGACGTTCTTCCGTCGAACGACGCGTTTGCCTGCGAATTTCCAGCATCCGCTTCGTCGTTCTCATACTCGTACTCGACTTCTGTATTTTCTTTCGGCTCGTCATTCTGTATCTCGGTATTGCTATAATCATTTTCATCCGGCACCATAATTCTCAATGGTCTTTTATTGCTATACGGATTTTGTCGTTGACGTTGCTGTTGTTGTTGTTGTTGTTGTCTGTCGTATTCTTTCTGCCGTTCCTCGTATTGTTGCAGTTGTTGTTCATGTTCTTTCTGTCGTTGTTTCTGTCGATTCTGAACTCGATCTTGGTAATAATTCTGATCATAATGATCGTCATCGTTGATTTGCTCGTTCGTTTTGTATTCTTCGTTCTTGTGATTAGGAGGCATAGTTTCATCGGTCTGTACATTTTCCTGTTGTTGTTGTTGTTGTTGCTGTTGCTTTCGCAATTGTCCGATCAATTGACTGTTAACGTTTCCAGCAGCTGCCAGCGCTGCTAATTTTTCTGCAGCCTCTCGATTAGGCAGCGTCGTGTAAAATTGCGTCGACATTGCATCGTTGTTAGCCACTTTGTTAAAGTACGTCGTCTGATCCTTTTGATTGTTGGTCTGCTCGTACTCGATGTTATTTTCCAATTGTTCGTTTCCATCGGCGATATAAGCGAGATCCTCGTTCTGTTGCAGGCCAGCGTTCTCTTCCTCGTTCAGAGGTGACTCCGGTCCTACGTTGTAATTCGTATTGACCCTGCCAGCGGCGTAATCCTGGTTGAATAAGACCTGCTGTTGTTGTTGCTCCTTGTTATCTTGCTCGTCGTAATTGAACGATTGCATCTGGGGCTGCGAGAAACCAGTCACGCCGGTAGGCTGGAAGAATTGACCGAGTTGCTGCTGAAGTATGTGTTGCTGAAGTTGTGGCTGTTGACCTGGAATCACGATCGTTTCGATTTATCTTGTTATCTGAACGACGCGCTTCGGCCAAGTCGATGTACGATATAGATAAAGGATAACGCATGAGAGCTGTCGGATTTTCTATTTTTCCTTACTATACCATTTCTCGCGTTTTGAAAAAGAAGAGAGCACTTTCTCCGACGTATTCTAATTTAATTTACGGTAACGCAAAATTTATGTTAATGATACATATTTGTATATTTAATTGCTAGATATCAACGAAGAGGAAAAGAAACAAGATTTGCTGGACTTTGGACTGTAAAAGTAACGCTAAAGAAGAGATATCGTAGATGAGAATCATACCTGTTTGATACTGCTCTGGCATTTTTTGGGGAAAGCTGTTTAGAAGGTCGTAAAGTTGAGTGGCTGAAAGCGGAGGACCAGCTGGTGCCGGATGACCAACGTGTAGATCAGGAATTTGTTGATTTATAATGTAAGGAGTCTGAGCAGCGGTACCAGGGAAACCAACGTGAAGAGAACTGTGAAGATTCGTTTGCATAGGTAAGTTCGGCTGACCGAGTTGAATGTTCGTTCCGATAAGACCTATATTCGAAGCTGGATGATTATTCAAGTAAACGTCGTTCGTTTGTAAGTCAGGATTTACTAATGTCGAAAGCGTTGCAAATTCCGGGGGCAAGAACGTTGGCAGAACAGTTTGATACTCTTTCTGACTAATATCGTTACTTTCGGTCACTTCGTACTGGTGTTGCACCGGTGTCGGACTGGTTACAGTCTTCTGGGGTGTCAAACTCGTGATAGTCGCAAGATCGAAATTAGGCAACAAGGAACCTACGAAGAGAACACAATCGAGAAAGAAAAAGTTAGAAGAGATAAAAATAAAATTAGCAGACAGACTTCGACGTTATTTAATGTTATTTAAATACGATATTTAATGCTAGAATTTCAATGCACTCGTAGTGCGTAAACTTAGAAATATACTATGCATCGATAACAATTAACGTATACGTATATCGTGTATACTACGATCGTGTTTTTTTTTTCGATAAAGACTAATCAATATCGTTTCTAGTAATCGACAAAATGAAAAATCTTAGATCCATTCGTTTTGCCAAGTTTTTGGTTAGCGGATTTCCATTGTTTAACTGCTAAAACATTGAAGCTGAAAATAACGTAAACCAACCGTGTGGATTAACTTTATAGGTAGAATCGGTTGGCTGTTGACGGCGAGACGTCTCGTCTGCATTCGCTTCGTTATTGAAAGGCTTGTCCATGGGACTGAGATTCGGTGCAGGAATGGTATGAATCGGTCCTTTATCGTCGTCGATGCCACCCCTGTGTGTCGGTGGTAGAACAGCGGCTTCCGGCCTGTACTCCGGACTATATTCCGGCATTTTGTTCACGGCATGGAACTCCTTAACAGGTGGACGTTGCGGAAGAACCGCGTGATTATTTAGAGGAGCTCTTATCGGCATTTGATTCTTCCAAATGGTAGGCGGCACGTTGAACATCGGTGGTCTGCGAATTCTTGAATAAAAGAACAAATCGGAAAAAAGTCACGTTCGATGAAGCAACGAGGTGTTCGATGAAATTTCCGACATTCACCTATAATTAGGCGGTTTCTGGGACATTCGTTTGGGCGGGAAGTTCCCATTTATGTGCATCGTGTTGCCCACGGAGATTCTATGGGCGATCGGCCATGATTTCTTGAACATCAGTTTAGGAGGCTGCGGAGGCGATAACTGGGGCCTTCTGATCTTGTACCTGGCTTCGACAAGGCAGACACACACGACCAACAAACAGCACAGCCAATTTGTCGTCTGGAATTTGGTTAACAGAGCGCGCCCGTTATATGTATTCCATGGGAAACAAAAAATTGGCAGTCGACCAGTTGTCATCGTAAAAGGTAAGTGGGTCTTCTTCTCTTATCAATATTTATCATTTATACCCTCTATTCTACGGAGGCTTTTGTTAAAGAAATTCAACGTTCCATTTAATTTTCATGTACGTAGGTCATATGGATTTTTGCAGATTCCTCTAAAGCGTTCGTAAGATATTATTTTTGAGGATTTATTAGGATCGGGAAAGCGGACGCGTTAAAACCGGAAGTCCAGGCCACTCTTACGGTATTCGCATATCAACACGTGCACTTAGTTTCATTCTTCGCGGTTATGGTACGGGTAGAGTCAACGCGTGCGATGTAATACGAGCCAGTGGTCCTCAAATATTCTTCGATAAAAGACGACAAGATTTTTCTATTTTCTTTAATTACCAG
The DNA here is from genome assembly GCF_041682495.2 of Bombus fervidus. Lineage (NCBI taxonomy): Eukaryota > Metazoa > Arthropoda > Insecta > Hymenoptera > Apidae > Bombus > Bombus fervidus. Next base: position 6,001,511 of record NC_091532.1, read on the forward strand.
GTATATTAGAGCGAGCGATTAGCGCCTCGTTAAAACGAATCTAACACAGCAACAGCAATATGAAAAGCAACTTAAGCAAATTCAACTCTACGTCAATTGGAGCTACGGTGGGAAAGGAAACCGTGTGTTTCGCTTACGATTCCGCGGAGATAAAATTGAATCGTTCATTGAAATCCGTTTCAAAGCAAGTGCTTTGGTATTCAACACCATCCGCTCAGCTTGTTACGTCGAGCGTCGATTTGAACGGCCGTAACAATGACCGTGACAATGGTATGGTTAACCGATCGTATCTATAGTTTGAGAGACGCTGGCACCGGCAATGAAACCGAAGAGAGAAGTGCCGCGAGTTGTTAGCGGACAAAGTGGGACGGTGTGCCACATCGACGTAGGAAAAGCGAGGGTAGTAAGAAGCTAAGAGAGGAGCGAGGTCGAAAAGAAAATAGCCGAGCATGGAAACGATGGTCCGGGTCGAATGGATTAGAAACGACGATGGTGGATGCAACTTGTTGCATCGCGACGATTATACTTCGTTTTCGCTCGACTCGCGTTTCCGCTTGGTAATTTCGTTTGCCAAGCGCGCGTTATCGACGATGGAAGAAGATTCCGCGTGAAAGGTTGAACACTCGCATACACTCACATACTGCTGTCTTTGTTCTTAACGTCTGATTTATAACGTTAAACGATAAATAGGAATCCACCAAGTAGTTTAATTCCGTGAATGATTGACGATACTCCTGTCAGGCTATTGCAATAAAATAAAAATTGAGAAAGCTTGATTTTACACGCGTTAATAATATTTAGAACGTCCGTGATTGGTTCGTAGTTTTTGTATAATTAGGCGTCTTCTATATCTGGCGGTACTTTTTCAAGAGGAGAGGAGGGAAACGTTTTCTCGAAGATGAAGGAAGAAACGTATGGCTATTTCCCGTTAATGATAATAATCAGACATCGACCGAGTATCCTTTTTTTTGTCATATAACGGAACTAGTTTCTACGTTGGGTAGACAGGCCTATTAACTTGATTTTTCAATCGTAGCGTAGTTACAGGCGCATACCTGTATATTCGTCTATCGTAATACAATGTGAAGAATACCGTGACATAACTAATGCCAGTGAAATTGGCAAAATTGTATAGCAATGGGAAGAGTTCTAGTTAATTGAAGAAAATTAATTCAACTGTACGAAGGACAATTGTTAAAGTGAATTATACGCTGAAATACGTGTCACGAATAAGAGATTATTCGACTATAGAATTCGTACGTATAAAATACTCGTGTGTTGTTTAATTACTTTACTGGAGAATTATTTATTTTAACGTTAGAAGGTTTTAGAATTATTTCATTATTTCATAGCTCCCAATATAAATACCTAAAGTTTATTTTTACAAAAGTTAGGATAATCGTTAAGAGGAGTCTAATCTATATTTTTGTAATTTCAGTCACAATCAGAAACGTCGATAAATCTCTTAAATTACAGAGAAGATTCGGTGTACGCGTAAACCACGCTCGACTTCGACCATAGAGAGTTACGTTATTTTCAATAAAACCGTCGAATCGTACGAAATCGCTGTGTAGAAAATGAAGTTTCTTCGAGAACAAGGTACTAGACAAAATATTGGTAAACAATAACGATGCTAAAAAAGCCTGACGTCTTACCTTCATCGTTTCGCCTTCCGAGCAAGAAGTTCCTCGAACGAAGAAATGACAATTTTCAGATTTATCACCTGTGCAACTGGACGTTCTCACTGGAAGGAAAAGACGGGAAAACGATAAAAAATAGGAAAAGAATGTGCCGGAAGTTACGGCCACAAATAATCGAACACGAGTTAACGCGCGCGATGATTGGACATTGAGGGAGCACTGTGTGTTCTGCACGCAATTAGGTCATTGTCCTTCATTTATACTCGCAACCGGCGAACGTATCATCGAAGGCCGAAACGCTGTGCCTCCTACCTTACTCTGACGGATAACAGCTGCTTCGAAATGCGGAACGTAACCGGGAAAAGTCATGGGTTCCACGAAATTCACAAGAATTCCCAATTCTACGTTTGTTCGTTCTGCGTGTGCAACGGAAGCGCGTTAAGCGAATCGCAGTTAATCGTATCACGTAAGTAAATATCTTCCCATCTATAATCGTTCCTACAACGAGTTATTTTTCCAAATAACTGAGCTTACGACTGTGTTAAAGCGGATATTTTACATTTTAATCCTTTTTAATTTTCTGAAGGGAATTATTCGTTGTTTTACTCGATCGTTCTTCGACTCTGCTCGTTTCTAGATCTTCGTAGACTGTACGCTTCGATTCTGCAAAACTTTCCCGAATTAAATAATTCATGCTTCAGCCACCTGTTCTTCTCTGGAACTCTGACATTTTCGATATATTTCTCGCTCTCTTTCATCTTACGTTCCTTTCTCCCGTGTTTCTTCCGACACGAAGAACTAAAGCGATACGCAGTCGACGTCTCTGCGAAACGGTACTTCGTTGAAGCCGCTTTTAGAAAAAAGAAAAAAGAAAAAAAAAATGAACATACCGAACGGAGAATCTTCTTCTCCATTCGATTCTACGCCAATCAATTTCCAACAATAGTTTGTTAAATATTGAGATTCCTACAGATAGCTGGAATTGTACGCTCGTTTCGATCATTTGTCAGGTATGCGTCTGAACGTTTACACAGAGAACGAGATGGAACGTTTCAATGGCAGATTGTATTTTATTAAATGTACTACGATGGATGGAAGAAGAATTCGACGGCAGGAAAGTCGATTTACGAGTGTACCAGGGGCCCTTCGCGAGTCGGCAGATGGGCAGAGTGATCGAAGACCGGTTAAACGCCGTTTCTCTCCATATCCTGCTACTGGATTCCCTCGTGAGGATACACCTGTGTGCGTGGATACGCGCGGACCAACGTGTGTGATCCAGTGACCCACTATATTCATCGGTGCTACGTGAGTTTATGACTAAAATTATGCGACCGTACCATTCAATCTTTTTCACGACCAACTTGGAACTTTTGCATCGCTTTGGGCATTTGCGTACTATTTCTTTCGTCGCTTAACAACGACAAAGTCGCTGCAACGGATCTTTGCGTAAAAATCATAAATCTTTGAACTTGAATTTCGATATTTTTTTTTGATACTTCGATTCTGTTCCGCGTGATTGTTTCTTTTTTTTTTATCTTTTTTTGTTTCGTTTTGTTTTCTATATTTATTTCTGAAATCATGGAAATATAATACGAAGATGTTCCGTTCCTCGATGTGATTTATCGATAATGAAAAAATATGTTACCCAGTTTCAAGTGTTTTGTCAGTTGAGGGAGCGATCAGAATAAAAATGTAACGTTTTATAGCGATGCTTCAGTCGTTCGATATCTTTAAGCAATGTATTTGGAAAGAACTGGTGTTATTCAGGATTGAAGGTTCATTGCACTCGATAGGAAGCATTGATGAAAGGAGATCGAGGCTGGATGTTGGTTCAGACGTTTTATTTTCTGATTGTCGTTCGTTGCTCCTCGTATTCGTCGCTCGTATTCGTTTGCACGTAATAATGTGAGAATAAAGTAACGCACCTTCCAACACAGTATCGGTACGTATCGACTAATCATACGAATAATGTTTCTTTTAATAAACAAATATTACGAATGAAATTGAATTAAGATAAAATTAGTTTATTAAATTATCAACGATAACAATAGCGAATAATAAAAGTCAAAGGGTAACGATAACAACAAAATATTTATTCAAACTCGATGCTTCACTGTATATACACTATAAAAGACTAATTAAAACAAGGCCAAGTCGTAGAGAGCGTAATAAAAATACTACGATGCCTATAATTACGAATCTTAATGGGTGTTAGGAGAAAAGGAAGGGAGAATAAAATAGCTAATCGTATTATTATGGCCTCCTTCGCTGCATGAAAATCGGCATCAGCGTTACTCGAGCTACATTTGCATTTATACGCATAATGAATCGTTATAAACTTTCATACAGCACGCTCGCCTTCTTAACGATCGGCAATCAACGAAAACCAGATGGAACAGTCGTATTTATTACGGCGATCATGCGAAAAAAGTGAACATCGTACGGCTCATTGTCGATTCAACGCGTGTCACAAGATAAAATCAACTACAAAGCACGTTAACTCGGCTGCTGTCCATAATTGTTCCACGCTCGTCGTTCCTTCATTTGCATGTCGGACCGCTTTCTTTTTTCTACGATAATTCCGTGAGGACTCGTCTTCGAATAACTTCCATCGAATCCATGAAATTTCTAGGTTTTCTTTTACCACGATAACGAGGCGAAAGCCGAAACTCGGGCGAACACGCTCACACACGCGCCAACACACGTACGCATACATATTCGTATGTAGGTAAATTGTCTCTAGCTAACATTCCTCCTTCCTGCATCGGTCCTTCGGGCAACATTTTACAAATTTCCCGCGACGATATTACGCACACTGAATTTCCTTGCACTCACTATAGTTTCCAATCCCAACACGAATGCCTGGCTTCTTTAGTATCTGTGATATCTTTCGAATCCATTGACGACCGGGTAGTACGAATAGGAGTAGACCACTGTAACAGAAAGTATCGGAAGGCAATTATAATTATATCTGCAAATTATAAAATATAAAAATAGTATGGATTTGACTATAGAAGGCGAACTGGAGAAGAAGCGATAGAACTATTGAGGATAACAGAAGAGCCACGTTCTCTGGATGCTGAGTACCGTATCACGCTGAGCTTCCGTGGATCCGAGTAACGCAATGTTCAAGAGTAACGAAATACGGAGTGGAATATGGACGATAAGGTAGACTATAGGTGACGCAAGATACTCGCAGCTCACTTCCAATTAGCTACTATACTTACAGCTGCTATTCGTGACAGTAATCGAATCTTTGCCCCGTGTATGTTCTTAGATATACGAGGAATTAAACAGGACACAGAAGACGTGGAGAAGTCTGGATAAGTCGCGAAAGAAAATTAGAAAAATCACGACGCCTACGATCTAGGGCTGCGAGAGCCAATATCGAACGACTGCGAAATCACAGACTCCGGTGTCTCGTCAGCTGCTGCATGATAGGAGAACCCGATACGAACCATCTCAGCAACGTCAGATCTTGGTGAGATCGCTTCGCGTGAAACTTCGCGTGCCAAGTAACCACACGGTGGAGGATATTCACGAGGTCTAACGCGATTACCTGCGACTACTCTTCGGTTCTAGCCTCGCTGCAGTCTCATACGTTGCGCAATCCCGCTGACGGATCTTCTCCTCTGCGAGCTGCTTCTTCTTCGATACAAGCCATGAAGATTGAAATTAGCATACGGCTGAAGCAATCCCTGATTTTGCCAATACGGCGACGAGATATGCGGATTCCACAGTGGTATCTTCAGTGGTCCTTGCAGCGGATAAGAGTACGGCAGCAATGGAAAGTTCTGCAAGTTCGTATGCGGTTGCAACTTGGGCAGCTCCGCGGATATTTTAATCGACTCTATTTTCTGTGGCTCTGTGTCGATCGATAGGCTCGAGTACACGGACAGATCGTTGCCGTTCGTATCTCCGTTTAAAATCTGCAAGTTGCCTTTATCTGGAAGAGAGTATTGAACGTGTATCGGTGGATATTCGACGCTCTGTTGAATAGACAGCGGACCGTGATGGTGCGACAGCGAACCAGAAGCAAGAGAAGCGTGGTCGAGTCCCTTAATGTGATCGTAGCCGGGCAACGATGGTTCTGGATTTGAATTCACGTTGTGATCGTCTTGGTTAAAATTTTGATAGCTGTTTGCATTTCCTAACACGGTGTTTTCGATGTCTTCGTGGGGTAGTTCCGGTGGTGGGCCGTAGTAATTGTCTTCCGAGTGTGTCACCGCAGGTTTTTGGGCGTCCAAGTCCACTGTTTGGTGATCGTAACCGTAATCGTCCGGTTTCGTTGGTTTCACGATTAGAAGGCCCGCCTGGGCAACTGTAAATGTAACGTCTGTCAGTCGTGTCTGAACGATAATCCTTCGTTTCATGAAGTTATAATAAATTCGTTAGATTCTTATCAACAAACCGTCGACTATTAGATACGCTTAACCACATACTATTGCATTAATAACCGCTACTTTTAAGCGTTAATAGGTACCTTCTTTTTCGATAAAGGTTCGTTTTGCGCTTTCTTTTAATCGAAGTTCATGAAACGAAAAGTTAATCCGTTTAGTTGTTACTGTGTAGCCGTTCGTATGTACAAGTGTATTAGTAGGCACACTTTCTGTACAACTTTATCGATTTATAAACTCGATCACTTTGTGGTAAATCATTTAATCGACGCATTAAGTCGTCAATCAACGAATAAATTCGCACATCTCGATTAGTCCTGCGATATTACACCTACATACAATCCTGCTAGTTACATACACACACAGTAGAACAGCCTAACCATGAAAAGCATAATTTTGCTCGCATGACATCATGACACTTGAAATAAAGTCCAGATATGTCAGATAGTTTTGGTCTTCCCATGCTAGAAAATGACTAGAAAGCGTAAATTACAAAGAGCTAGTACCGTTTAGAAATGGATGAAACAGAAACCGGTGAGAATACAGTACTCTGTTGCAATATTCCAGGATTAATACAACTTGTTTAAATACAAACTGGCAAACCTGTTCCACACAAGCCACATCCTATCGAAAGGATTCGATGATCTTGTTGGGAGAAAGTCGTGTTAACGGTGTGATATATCGAAAGGTTCAGAGCGAAAGTAGATAAACTTGGAATTTTGAGGATCACCGAAGAAAGAATCGTTCTCACGGAAGAGGCTAATTATTACGGGTGTCTCAAAGAGACCGTAGTCGTAGAAACGTGACACGTAGTAAAGAAGCATGTTACGATCGAGGAAGAATTCACGGTGGTGGGACCTGTGTTTAAAGCGCCAAATATGTACAGGGTGTTCCCAATTTAAATGTCAAGCTTTCGCGAGCGTGTAGGCTATCGATAAACTAGAAAAGAAGAAGCAAAAATACTTTCTTTCATTTACTTATTTATTCGCTTTATCGCTACAAGTAAGCGTAAATAAATAATCTTTGAAACCGAAAACTTCTTCGTTTCTTTGTCGAGATTTTCTCAAAAAGAAAAAAAAAAAACGGAGTAAAAGCAAGCAAGTCTTGAATCGAATCGATGAAATTGAAATTGTGGACACCCTGTATAACGAACGGCTGCGGAATTCAACATACCACTACGGGAATTCTTCCGCAACCCATCTCACTTCTCCGCTATACTCGTGCTCGTACACGGAGGAAAGTTCCGGAGATTAGGATCTCATTTGAAAGCGAAGATCGCTCTTACTTTCTTTATTCCAAAACGCGCAACAGTGTTCTCCAGAGATTCTACGCCTCTCACCGAATTCTTTTTTACAAGCATACAAGAACACCCTTACATATATAACATACTTATGTATATACATGGGGCGTATCATACGTTCGAATCAAGAATATAAGCGTATTTCGAGTTAACGAGTTAACGTTGCTATGTGGAATCGCAAATTGCATTACGATCGAATGCAATGCCTTTGCAAATGAAACTTTAGAAAAGTAAGAGGTATTAGTGTATTAGTATCGATGCTGCGATGTTAATAACGCGTTTCAATGATCGTTATTCACGTCGAGAAGCCTTACCATCCGAAGATGAATCATAATTTCCGTTTCCCTGATACTCGTCATGAGGTTCGCCATATTCCTCGATACTGGGCGGTGGTCCGTCGTAACTTTCTTCGTGACCTGTTCCGTTTCATTCCACTTTTAATTTCCAATTATCCTTAAGCTGATATGTACATTAAATTAAAGTAATTTCACGACTTTTGGTAGCAAACTGCTCCGTAAATTATATATATATATATAATATGATTAAATCGTAAGTCTGAGACAGACAGAAAATTATTATCTGTGTGTTATTGATCATCAAGTTACCAATACGAGAGTACACGTTAAGCGATGAGAGTTTAAATTGGAGAATCACTCACCACCTTCCGGAGGATGATCGTACAAGTATGCAGGATGCGGCGTAGGAGGATGCACGGCACTCTTGACGATATTACGACCCAAGGTCGTGATAGCATCCCCGGTTTTAGTGATAATTTTGCTCTTGGCCGCAACAAGGTAAGCGCCGCCTTTCAGTAGCTGACCTTTCAAAGCAATCACACCGCCACTTATGGCTTTTACGGCTTGCATTAACGTGGTAATGATCGCCTTTTTGAAGTCCCACATGTCGAACGCCTTATCGTTGTACTATCATAGAAAAATTCCATTAACAAGGCACGTGTTGCGCAAATTAATCGAGATGCGATTTAATCTGTACTTTATTGAGTATTATATATTGCACGATACAGCTGGGATTATTATAAGAATGCCTCTATATTAATACAAGAACTATGCATACTATGGTAACGCGAACTATCTGTGTCACATTTTTCACACAACCGGTCTTCCTTCCATGTTCTATTTAATATATAAAAAATGCGCGCTCCAACATTTTCAAATTACAATTCGACGTTCTTTGGAGATTCGGATGATTTCTTTAATCGTTGCTTCTATGTTGCAAATCAAACTCAATCACGACAGGTTCGAACGATCGGCGATGACATGTTACGGTCGACCTGTTTCACTCAACGTCGATTACACGAACATCGTAATTTCACGATGGAAATTGCAAATTTCTATGCGGCCTGGTATTCGTGAATCGACTAATTGTGAATTAGTGTTGTGCTCATTTGTAACAAACTTTTGTAGATCGTACAAAAAGAATGAAAGTTTCGCGATACCCATTATATACTCGGAAGAATTTCATTCGACAACGATTCGTAATTGACACGTTTCCTATTTCCATCGTGAAATTCTTTCAGCGTGAAATATTTTCTACGATTAGCTAAGGGGCGTGCGAAGACAAGAGCCAGCTAAAGATTTCCCTCCTTAATTGCAACCTGAACGACCCACATAATGATTTCTTTTTCGTGCAGCTAATATATCGATATAATCGTTTGTACTAATGTTTCTACATCTGTCATTCTACTCTATTTCGTTTTCGCCAAAACACGACTGAGCGTTTGATTGATAGCTCACGGGTTCGTTTAAAGAGAGCTCCATAGATTTCGGAATTTCTTTCCTTCTGTTTTTCGTCAAATCAAATCATTATCATATCGAAACACAAACGAACTTTCTACGCAGATGAATTCACTTTCACCTGAAGCTAATTACGTAAAATTCGCTATAAAGGCAACGAAGGCCTTCATAATCTCGTTTCCAAATACCAGCATCGCTGATATCCGCTCGTTCCGTTATGCGCATACATCAACTTCCGCCAGCAGGTAATTCATTTGGAAACTCTTCACGAACGAAGCATTTCCTTCGATATAGAACTGAAAATTCCATTTTCATTCCTCGCCAATTTGTGGCAATCGACACCGATCCATCTCATACAAAATTAATTGCGATCGCGTATCTCAATCGAACCCGCTCGTTTTAATTTTAACTTGCCAATGTCTACATAGTTACCGAGTAAACTTGTCCATATTCTGGTTTCGGCTTTGGTTTATCTTCGCTCGACGACGAACTCGAATGGGCACTCGTCTGGGAACTCTGCGCCGAGATCGAGGAAGATCCTTTCGAAGCGCTGCTGGATGCGCTCACGAGGCCACTGATTATACCTTTGGCTATGCCACCGATCAGGCTGCCAGATCCTTTTAGAATCGATCCAGAATCGGATCCAGACGACTCTGGATTTTCTCCATCGTGCTCTCCATAATGCCCGTATCCTGTGTACTCGTGCGTGTATCCGTCTGGTGGCGACTCGTATCCATCACGATCGTATATCTCGCGTTTCGATCCTGATCGTTTTATCCTATCTTGCATGAACGCCACGTATTTCTGGTTTGCCAGCATCTCGATCATAGCTCGATTCCCGCCAACCCGATCTATGACGTCTCTCTGTAGATTTTCTGGAAGAAGTCGATAGATATCCAAGATTTGTTGGTCGTTGAGTTTGTTAATTGCGGGATCGTTGGTCGCGTTTTCAAGCAGCTGCCACTGTTCGTCGATTGTCCCTTGGCCTGTCGATGTTCTTCGATAGGGAGCCAATCGTTCGAGTTGCGCTGATGCACGTGCTCGCAACGCTTTTTCGCTCGAGTCTGTGCTTTCCGATAGAACGACGACGATCGAACAACCGAGAGTGAACAGCCACAGTAACTGAAATTCATTGGAACGTGATTATCGATATTGTCTTATCGTTTTTAACTCATTCGAAGCTGATGGCCATTCGAGCCGATCGTTTATCCCTTTGGAAACGAATTTTTTTCAGCGTTGCTGATACATACGGTGGTTGCGACAAGCATATGCGCGCTACCGTATTTATTATAAATTACGATAGGAAGAAAGTTTCGAATGAGTTAAAAGACAATTAGAACGCACGAAGGATATTTAGGACTGTACTTGCTGTACTTGTTTGAAGATATTTGGACGGTATATCGGATCAATGGTATATGCAATGCCTAACAGGGCATCGCAGCGTAACATGTTAGTAAGTTTATAAATCAGTGAAACATGTAGCATTGGAACGTGAATGCAACAAGTAGAGCGGCTCTTGGTGAAAGTCATACGAAGACGCGTGTCTTAGCTATGTCTATGTATGTGATTGCAGCGACGATCAACGATCTTGACAGAATTACTGGTTTCGCAAACTGTATCGAGAGAAAAAGAAACTAAGAAATTGACGACGAGTGTTGTCAATCAAAAACATGAAAAACCTCGATACAGATCGAAAGTCGATCTTCGATCGTTTGTCTGTTTCCGAAGTTCCAATCTAAAAGTTCCAATTGAGCTTCACGCCTCTCGAATTTTTACCAAGTTTCACAGTGATTGTTTTCTTAATAGCTCTGATTTTTTAGAAAATAGCCTAAAGATTTTTCAAGAATTTTTCTTTCTTATATTTCGAATAAAATAAGATAAATAGTCCCGTACGATCATAAATTGCAAGCAAAACGAACTCACGATCGTTGCAGAGATTCAGTAGAAATCTCCAGCGATCTACATTTCTCGTTCGCTTGCAAAAATCGAATAAACAAATGCTCAATTGCTATTTGAAAATAAAAATTCCAGTTTGCAGAGTCATCCTCGTCTACCTTCAACTGCATCCTTTTCTTGGATAAATAACGTTACAAGTTTCGATAAAAATTGTAGAAACATCGGCTCGCGTTTCAAACTCGCAACATTTTCCTCGAAAATAAATTCTTTAGTCCATTAAGAAGAACCGGTGTTTTATCGAAAAGATATCGAAGAACATTTCAGTCGAGCCACGAATGCAATGGAAATAAATTTTGTTTACAATTCTATAACGACTCGTACCGAAGTGATAAATCCGGAAAGACACCGTGAAACTTATTTCCGTATTTTTGGCCTAACCACTCGAGGGGAATGTGAATTATCTCAGCCGGACGAAAGTGATCAAAGTGTCCTTGCCCTTGCACTCGGTGGTGCCAACGTCTGGCCTAGTTACCATACGCTCCAGCTTGCAATACTCTCGACACGATTTCTAAAAAGCGTCTAGCGAGCCGGTATATCGTAAAAACGTCACCTTGGGCACCAAGATCCGATTCCTTGAAAAGAAAGGTACCTATCCGGTCGAAGAATCTGCGTATCGCGAAAATCATTTCCTGTTATACCTGTTATATGCATAGAAACGAATACTTCGCCACGACCTTTCGTCATCCATTTTAACTTTCTTCGCACTGTCGCGATGGACCCGCTCGTATCGCGTATCGTTTCATCTTGGGATCCGCCACAACTTTCATATTTTTGTTATTTTTATTTTTAAACTAAACGCTTAAGGACTTCTTTTATGTTCGTTTATTTAACAGCGAGAAATGTTTTCTTCGTTGGAAGAAAGTTCGTAAAGCGTCGCTTATGGAATGGAAAATTTGCGGCGGGAAAAATCGCACGTACGAAAAATCGAGTGGAATACTTTCGCAGAAAGGATAATACGAAGGAAAACGCAAGACGATATTTCGTATTGTGTTGAGAGAGATAGTTTTAGTTATCAAACGAATAAACGCGATTTCTCACGGGTAAGCGACCGCTTGTTAATGACAATGATCGTCGCGTTTCTTCACACTTTTACCTTCTAAACATCGCGAGATCGACCGCGCGGGAACAAAATGCAATTCTCTACGTTGCCGTGTGTGCATTGTCGGGAAGAACATATCCACGAGTAGAAACAAATATCCTTTACTTTCACGTGGATTTTAATAGCAACGCCTCGACCCTCGATCGCGCCATAAGAAGCGAACCGCAAAGAGATCGCCTTATAAAATGATCTTATGAATCGAATTTCAGACTGGAGTAACATCGATTTTATCAAGAGGAAATTTTAAGAACAATGGAAGTCCATTGGGTTCGGAGTTCTGCACTCATTGAAGCATAAATAGTATTCGTACGTATAACTAGTCCTTCTTCTTTAAACGACTTTTCGTTCGCGTAATGATAGAAGTTCAACGTCCAGATAATCGAATTCAAACGGCAGAAGTACATATTTAATTCAGGCATTGATTAAGATTTCGTTGCTAAAGTAGCATTCGAATAAATGGAACTTCCTCGTGGTGAATTTTGAAATTGACAAGTATAATGAATTCGCAAAAATGTAAATTCTATTTCAGGATTTCTGAGGCCTTCTTCTTGACAAGGTCGGTACGGGCCCGTTAATCGGTTCGAACAAAAAAGGGAAGAGTAAGATTTCGATAGGAAAATGAGCACTTCACATATGAACCGAAAGAGATTCGGTACACAATGATCTTGAGACGCGTACCTTCATCGTTGACTTTCACGGTAGATCGGTAAAAGGATCACGGCACTCTCACTGAACTCACTGGCCATCGCCATCGAGTATTTCCTCTCTTTATACCGACTCCCACCTTGTTAGCTTTTACGGGAGAGCGTTGCCCACCACGAGAATTTTTTTCCTTTTTCCAAAATTTGGAAGCGAATCTCTTTTCCTTTCGTTTATAAGAAGGTTAAGCCGATTCATCGAGATCCCCAGATCCGTATCTGGTGAAATTTTCTAATCCTCGGACATCAAATTTCCATTAAGTTCTTGCTTCCAATTGTTCTCGTTAGTGCCGCAACTATTTCGATTATCTCTATGATTTACATTAATAGCAGTAGTAACAAGTATAATATCAGTATTTATGTAAATTTATTTTCAAATATATCGCATAGCAAAGATCGGAGGAGGTAAATATAAAGCTTCGTCCTACAAAATGATTATCTTTCCAAAATTAAGACATTGCTTGACTTTATTTAGAAACTGAGAATCAGAATTAGAACTGCTACAGATATTGCTAATTATCAATTATTCTATAGAGTTTCCATCGGATAGGATAATTCTATTTAAAGTTATTCGTCGTGTCTGCGCTTCGTCGTCATCCTGTGTCTTCCGCGAGTTTGCCGTGCACTTTGGAAATTTGCCAATCGTGTCAATGGCTTACTTTCTTCCGTTGCACCCAGACAAGGCACGATGCGTCCAAAATTCATAGCCTATCATGCACGCTGTATTATGCTGAAATACGATTCGGGAAGCGTAACGGAGAACCTTGAAGGAGAGGAAGAAGCGAACGCGCGTTCCTTTTCCTATTCAAGTTCCTCAGTCGAAGCACGCTAATGAAAGCGATTTTAGTGAAATGCAGGTACATCCCTCGGAATAATGAATAGCGCGATTTTCATCGGGCCGCTCATTGGTTTTCATATTTTCCCTGTTCCTGTTTCGCTCTACGTGAACAACATAATCGGCCACTTAAGCAATGACGTAACTAGAACCTCGTTAAGCTTACGTCGATACGTATTCGATGAGAAACTCGACGATGAAGAATAGAAAAGAATAGAAAATGATTTATATTTTAATGACATTTAATACTTCGTGATGTAACAGAATATATAGAAATCTTCGAACGATAAAATTAAAAGGGAATTTTCAACTATGTAACAGCTATACAGATAATTGTAATAATAAATATCTATCCATAGAAAGAATATATGATACGGTATAAGAATTATCGATTTCTAGTCTAATGCACCGAGTTGAACTCCGAACTGAATATGCCGAATAGAAAGCAAAGCAAATCGGCGGAATTCTACTATTATTTGTATCCGGTTACACGTATAGGTATTCACGATGAATGGTTATGCTTACGCAGTCGAAACACGAAAGTCATCTAATTCGTAGCAAGGTAATTCTGATGATTATATCGATCGACACAATTTGTTGCGTGTAATACGTTCTCGTGAATTTCTTTATTTTTTTAATTAATTTCACGAATAATTATCCTGCCGTAATACCTATATTTTCTATGTCACGTTAACGCACGGCTCAGTTACTTTGAATTATTATTAAGAATTATGACGAACGAATCGACTTTTATATCCAAAGCCATGTACAAATTAAAATGGTGTCTCTTTACGTAAGTACATGGTACGAGACAATTAGATAGAAGCACCGCGAGATAATGTCACGAGAGGAAACGATCTATCCTGAAGTGAGAGAAATCGTTGTACGTTGATGTAGCAGTATAAATATGAGGCGAGACGAAGAAGAATAAAAAAGGCGCGTGAAAGGTGAAGCGTTAGACTAGAATGTTTGCTAATGATAAAAATAGAGGTTCCAGTGAAATTATAATGTGTGCCGAATATGAGCATTAACTAGACAGAAAGTAGAATAAAATAAAAAATAGTTGCATCTGTCAATGTAGAAAGCTAAACATGTTGCTATGCAATCTATGTTGATAAGTGGAGCTCCGCATCTCGTAAACGATTGATAAAATATTTGCACTTTGATCGATATGTTCTTGTGATTCTAATGTATTGTGATGTTCGAAAAAGATAAAATAAAATAAAATAAATATGACTTAACGTAGAGATAAGGGACGCATAAAGGCAATTCTATTGAATCAAGTAAGACGAGTATTTATTATAAGTGATCGCACTGGGTATTAATGCATCGTGTTTTGTTTATTAAAGTACATTACACGTGTTTTGTAATAAGAGAACGCAATATAAGTATAGGATGTATATCCATAATATTTATATTTAATATCACGTTTAACATGGCATCCATTTGTCCTCATCATTTTAAACTCTTATGAGAATTAAATGAATGTAAAAATTGGTCAACTTTGAATTCGACGTGACAGCAACAATTTGCTGGGAAAGCAAAGTAATCGTTGGTTATCGTACCGTTGTCCGTCAATGACAAGAGTTGGCGATATATGAACTTCTGTTTGCACTTTGTATAGTATCCTTCGGCGAAACCATCGATCACTTTGCATGGTTGGCTCTCTTCCCTATTATTAAATTAAATTGAAATTTCAGAATAAATTTATTATCTTTGTATTTATCGTAAACTGAACAGAACAGAAACTGACATAAAATGATACTTACAGGCATGTCTCGATGCGTACAGCTTGTACCAAGTCTTCATGGTTTACGATATACTTCCATTCAAAATTTTTCGTTATTCCTGATTTAGGAAATACAAGTTGCTCCTACGGTAATCAAGAAAGTCTTGATTTGAACATAATTATATCAATAACATTACAATATTGAAGTATCGATCAAGTCGTTAATTTACCGTAGACAAACAAAGTGATTTGTCCTCCAGTTCATTCTCGAATTCTGGTAACGAATCTATCTGTTAAATAAAAAAGAAGGCTACATATGAAAGCGTGCAAATACCAATTAAAAAACGTACCATTATCGTAATTAGCTAAAGCTAAACTGCTAGCACGCTGAGTCGAGGCATAATGTGACTTGCTTGTAATGCGTGAAATTTATCGGAAATGAGATTCTTTTTGAACATCACTATAGAGCATTTTATTATTCGATAGTACAGAACAAGGTGTGGCAGCTTGGAGAAAGCACGTAGATTTTGGACGTGTGAAGGGGAAAACTGGCGTTTATTATACCAGTGAAGGGATATTTAAACACTGGAAGGTTTGCAGAAAAATCGATACAAAAAGTCTGGGCGTGGAAAAAATACGGAAGGGAAAGCGGAAATTGTCGAATGACCAAAAAGGATAGAAAGAGGTAGAATCTAAGGAGAAACGAGCAAAGGGGGCAATGCGTGCAAAGCGTGAAATGCGAATAGTAGTCAATGAAGTAGTTTAAGATAGTTTTAAGGAACAAAAGTGCCTTACAGCAAATCAAAGATTGTTCTAGAATAGGAACATTCGATGCATCACCAAAGAAATAATTACGTAAGACAGATTCGGTAACAGTGTGCGATGAAGATAACGTATATCTTGTAATACATACATGTACGTGTATATATGTAACCAAGTGGAATTTCTATGCTAATAAGCTAAAATGAATAGTAGTTTATTAACCACTAGCAGGTACGATTATTCGATAGTAATATGAAAAGACGAAGAAAGTCGAAGAATTGTATGTATCCCGTGTAATAATATCCAATTACTAAAAGACAATGAATCCGATCGTGAAATTTACGAACATCATCCACGGTAGCATAATCTCGAAGATGGGGATTCTTTTCTAATTCCCTCGACACTATATCGGTTGGATAATACAATGTATTTTCGCAATAGGTTTTATCCTTGCAAATCGGAGCCGGTTTGAACACTGAAACATAGCTTCGTTAAAAAATGGTTTCTAGCAAAGATATTTTCAGGAAAGATATTTATTTCGAATATGTAGTTTAAGTATATTACGTTGCGAATTATCACTTTGTTTCGTCTCGTATGTAGGAGAGGTCATTGAGAGGGGAAGTATAAGCTGCAAAAGGTTTTAAGTAATTATAGTTTCCATGAAATAGCAATTAAATAAAAAGAGATGATTCTTCATTATCGTGTACATTAACGATGCGATGATATTCAGAATATGAATATCATCATTGAATCGTTCCTACGATTTTCTATATCTGATAAGGAAATTATCGAAGAACCGAAGATATTATAGCGGTTCAGAAGAGTTTTAAATAAATTGAAATGATAAACCCCGGTGTCTAATCTTATCTACGAATTTTGTAAATATGTACTTAATTTATTGAGTAAGATTTTTTATTCGCTTTACAGTTTCGAAATTTGGTAATTGTTATGAATACCGTGATAGAAGATCATATTAATAATATTAAATTAAAGATATTTCCTACAGAAGAACGTTTCAAAAAAATTATAATGATCTCACCAGTAAGAATCCAATTCGGTTTAGTAACATCTTCGAACGAAAAGGCGAGTTAGAATTTTCGCACTAATAAATAATGGGAACTTTCTTTTGTTAAATAAGCAAATAAACTAAAAATTCAACTGGAAGCATACGGAAAACGGTTCCTTCTTTTAATGTTTTTTTCGGCTTTGGTAACGACTTGCTTTTGTTCTATTTTTGAAAATTATAGATATACTTTAGAATCGCTATCTGTGGTTTGAGTTAATTTTTCTAAAGAAATACATTTGCTTTCGTGGCTTTTCAACAACTGATTTCGTACTCACAGTTTTATATCAATATCCACGAGGAAAATGAGATTACGATCACTTTGTATACTTTATTTGTTTTTTCTATCATGCTTTCAATGATTTAACTAATAGATTAACAAATCAGTTAATAAATTAACAAAGTGTTTGTTATCTCAAAATAATTAATTTTATAATTTTACATTAGAATCTGTAAATAAACGTTACAGTTGCCACTATATATTTCTGACAACTTTGTGATGTATTTAGAAATCTCTTCTTTAAAAAAAATAAATTTTCAATATATAATTATGGTAATAATTTTATTATTTGAAATATTCATAAAAAGGAATATGTGGATATAAGGAATATAATAACAATATATTAAACAATTTTTGTCAATTATTCATACAAGGAATCATTATACAGAGTGAATCAACTAACAGTTTAAATCACAATATTGGTTGTATTGTATATTATAAATGATGTTATTAGTTTTCTTATAGATAGACATGTAAAGATAATGTGTAGGTCAACTTAATTTTTTTAAATGGATTTGATGACATTTTTTAAAATGGAATTATATTTTGTAATACACTAATGCAGCTTGGGATTTTCTATAAAAAATTATTGATCTACTTGTGTCGAAAAACTACTAGTTTAGTAGATATTTCAATTTCAATTTGTAAAACTTATCGTACAATAAACAAAGAGAGGCGTAAGGCATTACTTTTGTATTTGCCTTTATCCATTCCATCGATTAATATACCAAAGGATATATAATTCCACTTAACAAAAATTTCAATAAAGCTAACCTCCTCATGACCTTCATGCGCCCACTTACAAAAAATTAACATTAAAATATGCTCCTTTTGAATCTATTCAACTTTTACTTGAAACATTTTCCGATATAATTAATAATATCGAAAATATTTCAGTTTAATCCCTTAGGTGACTCACCCTGTATATAAAAATGTATGCAACAGAATAACTAACATTAACAAAAATTAAAATATTTTATTTATATGTATTGTACGCACATTCAAATATACAGCACGAAGCACCAGGTATAATTACCAATGAAAAGGAGATTTGTCAAGGAAATTTAAATAAATGAAAAGAATATTTTTAAGACAATTCCCAAACTACAAATTCTAATTAACGTTAGTATCTGTAATTATTAAAGATGTATTTTATTAAATAAATTTTGTTTTTTCTCTTCTGTACTATATGTACTAACTGTTATAAGAAAATTACTAGCCACTGTTATATTTCCTTAAATGTCCCTATTTACGCTAAGCTAGGTACACTAGTCTGAAGTAAACTGCAGTTACTGTCGTTAAAGTGCTTCAGTTCGCTCGATTTCGCATTGCGTCCAAAGAAAATCAGAAAAATGTCGAAGAGGAATCAAGGGGACGAATATAGAAAAGGTTTTATTCATTTTATTTATAATCGTATCAGTCGCATTTGGTAAAATAACATTTACTTCGTACCTTGCAGAAAATGGATAGTGTTCTAGTCTTGATTTGTTTTCGTTATTGATTTCATGCCCACAATCTTTAATTATGGAAACACCAAATTCTAAATATGTAATTTAGAAAATCTATTACGAAGCAGTTTTAGAACAAAACTAGACGTGCAAATCGTATTTTTATTTTCTAAATCTCGTTTCTTACTTTTCATGTATCGTTTTTGGGTGCACGCATCCTACAACCATGTGCCAAAGGATGCTTCACAATAATAAAAACGGATTGAATGTTAACCTTATGTAATAAAATTATCAAGTAAATATACATATATCGTATATCGTATTGTTATAAATAACTTTAGGACATGTATGTTACATACACACTTGTTTCTTCTTCATCATCATTTATTGATTTCATTTGTTTTTGAATTTTATTCAGAATTACAAGAAACTTGTGCTAAGCATGCCGCTTAAATATTTCCGGTTAAAAGATACAATGTTGTTTAACTTGATCTGAACTTTGCCAGTGTTTGACGTTGTCAGGGTCAAGTGTGTACAGAGCAGAGGACTCCAGGGGAGATGACAGAGGAAGGGATCGTTCACCGATTAGATCAGATGACCGTTGTGAAACTGGTAATTTCAACCAAAGTGATGCCAAGAAACAGAAGCTGGCGTTTGGATTTGGGAAGAAAAGTGGAACAGAACAAAAGAAGGGTATTCAGATAAAGCTAGGCTCTACATCAGTAAGTAGTAATGTATAAATTGAAGAAAGCATATATATATTTGTTCTTACGAGAATTGTATTTTAGAAACCCACTGTAAAGGCAACACCAATCCAGAGGCCAACAGTAGCTTCTGTATTCAATGCAGATGAAGAAGATGAACCCGAGGAAATGCCAGCAGAAGCAAGGATGAGGATGAGAAATATTGGAAGAGAAACACCAACCTCTGCTGGTCCAAATTCATTTGGGAAAACAAAGCAAGGATTTTGCGATTCTAAAAAAATATTTGAAAAGACGCTCAAAAAAGCAATGGAGGAAGCAAATAAATGATTCCTCCCTTGATGTACTGGGCAATTATTGTTAATTGTATATTAATTTTACAAAAAAGATGCAACAATAGCGAAATTCTTGCTACAGTTATATGCAAAATATTTTTATCAATTTTATGCATTATTAGCAGGCATTAGATACAAAGTTTCACTTCATATTTAACATCACATTTTGGAAACTAAACATTAAGTACTGTTTAGTATTACCTAATATTAAGACTACACTTCAAAGTGTATTTCTTTGTGTATTTCACGTGGGACTATGCAAATACAACTTGTATAATTTTTACATTGTTCATTACTACTGTATTAATTTTGAATCATGTAACAAGAAATTTTTAAAGTGACTTGTTTAGGAATGATAGGAAGTTTAAAATAATTTATCTTGTAACTTGTAGAATAAATGATATAAATAAAAAACAGTTACTATCGATTTTATACTTTATTTTATTTAAAATTTACATAGTAATTTATTTCCTGTTTTGTTGGCCTTGACGCAGATCCTAAACAAAACAAAGATATGATACAATGAATGTAGATCAGAAAATTGATAATGAAATTAATAATATGCATAATTATGTAATTTAATAATAATTACCCTAGGGAAATTACGAACTGGAGGTGTCCTGATACGACGATTTGCCTTTGACCTGTTGCGAACTACTTTTGAGTGAATAGCACAAGAAACACAGTAGTGTAACTTGGCATACAACTTTGGAAGTTGATATGCAGAATAAAAGCTTGCTTCTGTGATATCTCTTACAGCAGCTGCTTCTACGATGTTACGAATAACGAATTTTTTAATTGCTTTATCTTTTGGTACACAACGTGCACAATTAGTACAACGGACAGGGTTTACATGACCACGGCCATGCTTAGCACGTCCACCATTCCTGCGTTTGCACGTCTGAAAATAGAAAAGTAAAACAATAATAATAGTGATATGGAATACTGATACTCACTAACGTGGATAAATAATTGTTAATTACGTTTATAACTTTTTCTTCTAAGGTTTAAAATTATTAGTAATATACATAAAGGTTATGTATAAACAGTTCATAACACACAAATGTTCCTAACATCTAGTACTCAAAATACAAATATTAGATTTCAGTGCATTTTGTTCTTAGTTTTGAAAAAATTATAGTTTATTTAATGGTATTCTACGAATATACACAATGTGAGAACCACATGGTCAACAATCATTCTGCACTTTCATATTTCACGAATACATCACCGTTAATACTGATTATATTATGTAAAACTGCGTCCTACGCACTAGTATTTTTTATTATTATATATTAAACAAATACACTATGCACAATATCGCAAACTAAAAGAATTATACACGATAAATAAGAAATACTTACCATTTTCTTCCGTCACTTGTTGGAGAAAGATCGGAAACAATGTTTAATGACGTTAAATGAAGTTGGCAAGTCAAATCAATGTACTTCCGTTCATGTTAAGTTGGCATTCAGTTTCGGATTGCGTTTGAATCGTGATACTCGCGCGCTTTGAATTTTTATTAATTTAATGCTATTTGTTTGTTTAATATTAAGTGTTAATACATGTGTGACGTTTATCAAATGAAATATATCGCAGAGAAGGAATTAAGGTAATATAATACTGTATTTTGAACATTACTTGTAGAAAATTGTGTCATTAAATATCATAGATTTTATATGTTTTTAAATGTATAATACGCAACTTAAATCATAAAAAAATATATAAATCGATAATATTTATTAGAAAAGCTGAAATGCATTGTCATATATTATCTGATATTACCAGATATTACGAAACATTAATCAAGTAATCTAACTAAAACAATTTTTGGACAATACTTTACCATTGAATATTTATAGCTTGAATAAAATTTTATTGTCCGTCATTAAAATGAATAAAAGTTTTACGTAATATGAATTTCGAGCAATTACAATTTAGCCTAGCGTCTTTCTGAACTTCTAGTGACATAATACATACGTGCTTACACTTTAAAATGGGTGTATTGCATAGTGACAAAATGGAGAAGTTATGCTCAACGTTACAAAGGATAGATGGATAGAAGCAATATAATTTTGCAGCAAAGAGAAACGTTCTAAATTAACTTTGTTTAGTTGTTGTATGTTATATATTTTCTACAATGCATTTTAGTGTAATATAACAATAACAAGTTTTTAAATAAGATATATTTTATACAATTTTTATGATTGTATCATTAGGAGGATACATTACATACTATTTTTAATTTTTTGTAACCTATTTTATTCTATTTGTGTTCTTTGTAATTTTATTTTTGAATTTTGTACACAATGGTAGAAGAAGTAGTTAATTCCACTAATAAACCAAAGGTATGTTAATCTTGTGGTGATAGTACTATCATTGTTAGCATGATTGGAATTTGATCAATTGTTTATAAAAGAAATGTAGTAATTAAGGGTATAAAAACTTTATGCTGATTGTAAATGAATTGGATATTGTAGAACAAAACTGCTAGACCTCGTCCTGTTTATTTATGGAATGTGTTAGATGTACAAAAATGGTTGAGGAGGCATTGCAGTGATTATTATCAATTATATCATGAAAAGTTTCTATATGTGAGTATTTAAATTATTTAAACACAAGGAAATATATAGTTTCTGTATTTTATATACTTCTGCATTGATCGACATTGATCAATATCATTTGTGTTTTTTAAGCACGATATCACTGGAAGGGTCTTGTTAAGAATAAATGAAAATATTTTATTGAGACTTGGAATTGATAATGAACAACATAGAATGGATATTTGGCGCGAAATAATGAAATTGCATCTTAAAACAGATATGTTAGAGATTAAAGATATTGAACGACGTAATAACATGAATTTTGATTAATATGCTGCATGAGATAGAATTTTATTTTTTATAATAACTTGTGATAAATGATATTTTATATTTTTTATTGATAATGTTACAATATTAGTAGTTTTTAAATCAAATGTATTAAATGAATGTACTTTTATATATATTTATAATAAAGTATTTGATACCTTGGGTATATTATTATCTCTGATATTATAAATTACAAGAAAATATGAATGTATAAGAATAAGAAAGTTTGCAAACAGGATTTGATTGTGTAGTAAATTCTTATCGTTATTTTTTAAGGAAAATAATTTTATTTCACAATTCTTCATCGTAAAACAAAAAGTGTCATATTAAAATTACTTATCTGTATAGAACGTCTTCGAAATTATACAGTAATATTTTGTTTGATAGGAAAAGAAGTTTCTGTATTACAAATTTTTTTATATAACATGTTATGTTTCAACAAAAATTCATTTATTGACTAGAAACATTTTCTTATTATTGTAGCACGATAAATTACATCAATTTTAACATTTAATTAAGTTGAAATAATATTCTGTTTTTTTTTATTTATCATCGTTATGTACATGATCATTTGAACAAATAACTTCAGAGACTAAACTCTTCATTACCCTGTTTGTTGCTACAATTTTACATAATATGTATGTATGTACTAAAGAAATAGTAATTTGTTGCAGGACATGTCATATATCTTTAATCTGTGGTGAGGTGGAAATTAGAATTATTAGTCAAAGATATAGCTAATTGTTATTACAACAAAATTTTTTAATAATCACGTTAACTGTAATTTTAATATCTTTTCAAAATATCTATTTAAAAGTTTTAAGGATAATATTTATGTTTAATACTTTTGAATACTTTTTCCAATTATCAACCTAAATGTAAATTATCATTCAATCAAGGCATATTTAGCATTTTATTATCGTTGCGAGAAAATTTCATTTTTACATAGAAAAACGCTTAAACTTATAATAATGAACAGTAACAAAAAGACGTTACTCTAATAAATGTTTCACAGCCTTACATATTGTGTGGAACTTCTTCATAAAGTTTAATAACTGTGATCCTAAAAAGGAAATTAATCAGGAGGAAATAAAATATTTCTTCAATTATCCTAATTATTTTTAAAATATTCACCGTTGCATATTTGTTACAACTAAGTATTTCTATCAAGATTTTAGAATTTTTCAAGAATATTTTTACGGCATAGTAGTTCACTGAGAAATTGTTATTCATTAAATGTAAAGAAAATAAAAAGGTGCACTAAATTTGTGTACGCGCACATATATATGTACTTATATGCACATTAGGAATCTAGTAAATGCTAGACAAATGTTTATCACATTTAAGTCGTAGAAAAACTTGAGCAACGATTAGAAGAACTGAAAAGAAAACGCGATTAATTAGACGTTTGTTTCACAAGTTACTGTAAGATATGTGGGAAAATTATCCTCTATTAGTATCAATTAATAGAACTATTACCTTGTTACATCTATTGGTTTACCTTTGTTTGCATGTTACATATGCAAATGAATCGTGCAAATTTTGCACTTTGAACAAAATACATCTCATTGTTAATACTATTTAAATTAATCGATAAGCAATTCGTTAAATTCTCTACGTTATAGACATAATTCTTCCGTGTCGAGGTCTTGAGTGTGTTTGTGCCTTCCGGATGAAAAAACGTACAGTTCCTCGTTTCTATGCGCACAGTGGTTCTCACCACGAAAATAGTAATTAATCCCTTTTTTGTTTCGTACGTTCTTTTGGTGATCATCGATAAACGACTGAGTCGAGTCTCTCGCTGACATACCTTTATGAAACGATGATACAGTTGGATAAGTATTGGAGATTGTACGCCTCCATTCGTATCTACGACATTTAAATTTAATTACTTTTTATTTCTATGAATAAAACAATCTTTTATAGAAATAGTACAATAATTGGGCCCTTCAAAGGTTAAACTGATCAACTCCATTTTGTATGAAGTTGTTAATCGAAGAGTAAAGGGAACAACAAGGAGAACGTCATAAAATAAATGGGCATTCCCTGCTCTTCCCCTTTATCTTTCAATTTTCCTGTTTCAATTTGGCAATTTTATCCAGGTACACGATCAATATTAAGTATCTCAAGAAACAAGGGACTTATTTCTTTATAAATTTAATTATTACAGAAAAGATAGTACAAGTAATCGTTTCAGTAAACATTTCCATGTTTTTGATAAACGTTTGCAGTTGTTATTCTTCGCTACGTCTTAGTTCACGGATCAGCATGGCTTCTGCGCAGCTCAATTATGAAATGTACTTCAAAGAATACCTTATGGAGGTTCTTGTACTTTGTGTTTTATCCGTATCCGTGGTATCAATTGGTGGATTAGTTGACCATTTTCGCGATTTAAAAGGACATCTCTGTTGAAATTCCCTTCTAAATTTTTCCTAAAAGTAGATCGTACACTGAGAAGATGTAGAACGATATCGAAACGTATAACTTGCGATACTTACGTTATATATCCCATAAATAAATGGATTGTAACAGCTATTTGACATGGCCAGCCAATCGAAAAAGAACCATATGTAATGGATATATTTGTAACTGTAATCACGCTTCTTAGTAATCTGTTTTACATATAATCTGTGCGTAGAACGATCTATTATACTTACTTGTTTATTTCTGAATAAAAATATTGGAAAGTGTTATAGGTTTGAAGCGGTAGCCAGCAAATTGCGAAAAGTGCTACTACTATGATCAACATTTTGATTACCTGAAACGCAACGAACAATTCGCAACTGTGTTAAATAAAACCAATAAAAGTATGTTTAAATTAAATCGAAGCTACGCTGTTTACGTAAAATACGCACGTAGTACGAGAACGTAGGAGAATACGTTATCATTGTAATAGAATTATTTCTCTTTTTGTTTAATTATTTTCTATTTAAACGTCTACGCGAGAAACATAGTAGCGTCGGCGCGTAGACGTATTGCGTTTGTAGAATTGAACAGCGGAAAATTCCATAATAAAAATCGAAAATATAATTGGAGATTTTATGTTAGTTGGTAATAAAAAAATGGGCTGTACCTTTATTTTATTCTTCATTAGATTCGCATCCCGGGAATCTTCGGCATTTCCCGGAGCCTTATTTCCCCAGAGTTTTAACGCTATTCTTGCATACACGCAGGAAATAATCGAAAGAGGCGTGACATATTGCAAAAATACCAACAATCCTGAGTAAATAAACATGGATTTGGTGGATAGATTTACGTGTATGCAGAACGGTTTGTAGCGATCTCCGCCATCTACGCCAATTAGAAATTAGAAGAAACGATCGATAAGTTACACGTACATGGATCGTTCGTTTTCAAAGCGGCGTAAGTTCATTTTCCTTTGTTCCCAGGTATCGAAAAATCTTTTGCTGAAAGGTCTACTTAGTTCATCCGCGTCTTTATGCGTTTAATTAGATGCGAATTCATTACGTAAATAGTTCTGTTTGGAAATTGACTGGATCAGTATCTTTTTTCAGGGTTACGAGCGGACCCACACATTGCTCTCAGAGTTACCGAATTATTTAAAATCCATGTTCTACGCTTTAATCCACTCTGCTTTATGAATAAGGACAGGAAAAAGAAAGTACATATCGTTGTTTAATTTCAGTGTCACTTGTTTTTGATTATTTGGTGACTCGATTGTTTGTACAGGCTACGGATTACAGGAAATGGATTTATTAAATTAATTATTAAATTTATTAAATTTCGGTTGATTAGAACAAAAGAATATCCTAAGATTTAGATTATAAATTGTTTGTAAGGAAAACGTTCATATTAAGGCGTAGGGAAATTTCTCGTTTTCTCAATCTTTCCACAAAATGCACTTGCACCACTTTGAAAATAAACGATTCGTATTATACATCGATGAAAAATGAAAAGTCTCTTATTTACAAGTCTCTGATAGTTTAGACAAGCGATCTGTCGTTTAACTTACTTATAGAATTTTCCCGTACCATAGTGACCCTACGTGCAATTGCCATTGGTGTAGCCAAACTACAAGCGAGAAACCAAATTCCAGCGATTATAATTTTGGCGGTCAGCTTGCTTGGTCTCGCGCTATTAAATGTGAAACACGTGAAATGAGAAAAAGAAATATAAATAACAATGGTCAGAAAAATCGAACGGCGTACGTTTACTTGATGGACTTAGATAATCTACCGTTTTAATAGATTGACGCACCTGAGTGGTTTTAAAATCGCTCGATGTCGATCGATCGCGATCGCCGTTAACGTGAAAACCGAGACATTGACAGAAAGGATTTGCACGAAAGGACAAAATGCGCACATAAAATGTGGTAGGAGCCATCTTTGCAACAGGGCTGCTTGAAACTTAATAGAAATATTTCTCGTGATTAGAACAATGTATATTTTAGTTCGGATTTTATCTGAATACACAGAGTTACATATTAAATAAATCTCTTACCTGAAATGGAATCGCGAACAAACCGATAACAATGTCCGCCAATGCCAGGTTCGCTATGAAAAAGTTCGTTACGTTTTGCATACGTCTGGATGTAGCTATTATCCACATAACAAGAGAATTTCCCACTACTGCCAGAAACGATATCGTTCCGTAAGATATGCTGAGGACAACGAGTATAGCGGTTGGAACTTCGTATTTTCCATCTGAAATCAATCAGTGGCGTTTGAACTAACGAGGATCCTTAAATTGTATGAACACGAATCGGACATTTGATATAAAAATAATAGGAAAATAATCTCTGGATGATATACATATAATTATGCTGTCTTAAATGATATGATAGATATGAGAGATATATTTTCAAAGAGGAATAAATTAAAAGCTTCCACAATTCGATCGTATCTGAATTTTTACTTTCCATTTTCATTTTCGATTTTGTCGACAAAAACCATCTCTACGATTTGATTCTGATAAGGCATACTGTTTATCGCGCGTGTTTCTTTCTATTCAGGCTAACGTTTTCAAAGCGAGCGAACGAATATTTGTATGAATATTTTCGCGAATAACTGTTAAAGGCGAGATAGCCTCATGAATAAAAACATTGGATTTTGGATCTCGATAGTGGCGTCGCGCGAACCTGAAAAAGACAAGAATAATTCACTACACAAAGAAGATGCAATTTACAGTTCTTTGAAGTTGCAATTCATGTTTGTAATGTCGATAATGCTTGAGCGCAACGATCAACAGATTATCAAGTGAATACAATTTGTTCATTGTTAGAAACACCAAAAAAAAACTGTGATGTTCAATGTGGAAAGTGGAAAAAAGGAAATATGTTATTCAAATGGATTAGATATTGTTACCTTTCTTTTCAGAATGATGAAATGTAATTCTTCGTAGGAAAAAAAGAACACGAAACATGAAAGAACACGAGTAACTTTTAACGGGATAAAGCTTTTCAGAGCGATATAGACACGTCCATCTTTTTTAATTTACAAGATATTCATTATCGTGTCTCTAGCGTTAAATTAAATATAACTAAATGAAATATTTTGATCGTTTAATTTTATAAGGTTTCTTGTATCAAAATGAGTTTCCTTGTTGTATACGGTATAGTTCAGATATTGCGTGAACTGTTACCACGGACTTCTGCCACAAACAGTGGCCGGAAACTTCCGGCTCTTTGCATCGCTTAAGAATATACGAAATATTTTCATCTAATAAGACCGCGGTTTTCTTCGAAATCTTCTCGTGCAAATTAAATAATAAATACCGTGAACAACTCAAAACACCTTTAGTCATTGTTAAAATTTAGCTTCAATAGTATAAAAGGTATAACTCTGTCGATATTTCTATAATTAATTAATGTAGCTTAATATGTGAAATAATTTTCGATGAATGAAAATATATACCATATACACAATTATTCTTTCATTCTTATATTGCCACAATCATAGCCAAGATAAATAAATCCTCTTCCATTTAAATGTCAATATTACATGTTATTGTAAAATAAATAATTTTACAGCTATCAAGCTATAAGTTTTAAGCCAGTCTAAGCTTCTGAATCGTCACTTAAATAATTTTATTTTATACCGAGTTCTGTTCATTACCATTCACGACAGAGTCAGTAAAGTTTAATAAAAGAACACAGATTTTTGATTAAGGAAAATGTCATTTCTACCTTCGTCGTCAACTTTATGATCTTAACTCTATGTTCATTCCTTTAAAAACGATCCACGACGATCAACTAAGCGATTAGTTTCCTTTCTTCATTTTGTTATAAGTGTATACTCTCACTAATCCTATTTGCATATCACTTGAAAGAGTTATACTAATTTGAATCGTTGAGAAACCGAAAGACGAAATCATATTCTACTTAGATCGAATTTCAACGAGTGTTTTCGTTTATTGATCGACTTTCTATCGACGAACTTTCTCTGATCTCGAAACTATTTTTGAGAATTTTACTACACTTACGCTTGTACCTACATGTACGTAAAGCTCAAAGAACGCTTCGACATATTAAGAATGTTACGATGCGAAATTCCATTTTATATCCGTTTCTCTAAAGCAACGATGCGTTTTTTTTTCGTTCTTCATTTCGGTTATTAAAGGTTTCCGCGGCTCTTTGGAATTAACATGTACAATTAATGAGAATGAAAACGGTAGTTTAGCCTCTGGCAGCCTTTATATCATGTTTGAATGATGTTCATTCACATTTCGTTTTCAACAATGAGATGTATTAATAATAATATAATTCGTACCAAAATCATCGTATATCGAGCCATTCGCATAGGTCGGGGATATCGTTGACGTGTTGTTGAACGTAGGTTGCCAAATATTTTCTATTACTTCATTTTCGTCGTACCATGAGATATTCATGGTGGTGGATTGTATCTGCAACAAATCAAAGACAATTCACAAGTTATAATCGTCAATTTCAGTAGAAATTATTCAAGAATAAAAATAAAACTTTGTCATTCGTTCTCAATTATGTCACGACGAACAAACAATCTTGTGTCCTGGTACTTTGTAATTATTTATCGTGGCCAACACCATATACCTTTAATTAATTAATTTTTCTGACAAAAATTATTCGTAGCTGTCTATATAAAAAAAAAAAAAAAAAAAAAGAAGGAAAGGACAGGTCTCGTAACTCAATAGACTCGATAAATTGTATTCTCAAGCGTAGCAGCGGAAAGTATCGAGGGCATGATTTATTCATTGAATTTTATGTTGCTTGCTACACGCAAAGTTAAAATTCTGCCGGCACAAGTTGTACGTACGATTTATCGACCTACAAAAGGGCACAATTTTTTTACGATCGTTTATCGAGTTTGCAAATATCCAACTTTTAGTATTGATGGAACATAATCGACTTTATTTATTTATTTTCAAAATACCAAACTCTCTGGTAGAAGTAGAATTTCCGTCGTATTTCGAAACGAGCTGATAAAATTCTGAATTTAACGAGGTGGCTAGGGGTCCTTTGTTTGAGACGAAACAACAATAAACAACGTTTCACTTTTTTCATGCCTCTGACAGCGGGAACTGCCATTAAGTACCCATCCTCGACAACTTCATTAATTCTATCGTCATGGGAGTCGAAAACTAGGTTACTCCGTTAGGAAAAATAATCTCACGAATACGTCGATTTTACTAACTTTTGCTAACTGTTCGCTCGAAAAATTTTTCCACCCTTATCTCTGCATTCGTATCCAGTGTACAAATAAAATTGCTGGAATTTTCATGGAAAATAGTTGAACGTGTGTACTTGGTACTTATCTTCATCGAGAGAACATTTTTTGTTCTTGGAATACCTACAACGGTTAAAACCATAGCTACGTTTCTATTCTTTGCATTTTTATGAACTTTTCATTACCATGATATTACTTTCGATTAAATACGAAGTCAATCAAACATATAAAAGGATACGATGGAATTTCTTGAATCATATAACGAACGCATGGACGATAATACGAAGAATTCTGTGAAGCAATAGAATTTAACGTAATATCTCGGTAAGTAAAGTAAGGGAATAATAGTTAAGTAAATGTATTTTCTTGAATTTCTGTGGATTTTTATAATTTTCATTCGTCGGGCAATTTGGAGCTTCCATAAAATGCTTGTTACGCCGTGAAACCTCATTAAATACGACGCTTTTCATAATATAGCAGTCGCAGGTTTTTCAGATTATGTTTCAAGATTTATAGTATCATTGTAAGTTCTTTTGATGTATTTTTGACCCTTTGGAATAATGTCGGTCGGATTTTTTCTACAATTTTTGTCGGTATTCTCGGAATTTGGAAGAAGAATATTTCAACGTTTTGTTACGATCCTGTGAAATATAAAATTTTTTAACAGTATCACAACGATGCTCGATATTTTGTAGTGTTGGGATTTCCAATAATATACTAACGTGTTCCAAAAATTCATATTTTTCAGGTATTTGTCTGAATTTTGCAACGATACATGATATATATTGTTGCGAAGTCTTTTGAAAACTGCTGTGTGCATTGTAATAAACATTTTAGCATTCAATTAATAGTACAACAATGTCCGATTTTAACTGAATTTCTAAACCGTATATTATTGAGATAACAACGTTGAAGTTTTGTCAAAGTAACAGCTACCTCTATTACCTGATAGAATCTGGTTATCTCATCAATTTTAACGGCAATGATTTCACAATTAATCAATATTCGTGCAGAAAATTGGTTTGAAGGAAACAACTTTATTAATTTTCTACGATGAACTTTTGCAATTTATAATAACAGAACGGTTTGTAAATATTTAATGATGTACGCGAGCGTAGAAGAGAATATTCTTTGGTATTTGTTTGGCAAATTTTATCCGCTAGGAAGAACGTGTCTCAAGAATGTCAAGGGGATGGGCGGATCACATTGTTTCACTATCGGTACACCTACATGTATCGATATTCAAGCAAACGTTTATTGCAATATTTTCGAATGTCGCATTCTTTCTGCACCATATTGTGAATTTTTCTTTTTTACTTTAAACCGAACGCGTTTCAACTATAGACAACGTTCGTAACATCAATCATGCACATATACGAACACTTGTCTTAACATTTTGACTGCTACGCCGAAATCACATGTTTCGCTGAGGACGCCACGGGAGTATTTTTATTATTCAAAGCATATAATGGCAAAATAATAATAAATTGACGATGTAAGACAACATTCTTCCCCAATGGACCGTTTATCTTATTGACGGTCACGGGTGACCACCGTGGCGCCTTGGTAACAGTTGATAGCGACGTATTATAACGAGGCTTCGTTTATTTCAACAAACCATTCGCATTCGCTGTTTCGTCGTAAGCAAAACGTGCAGAATATATTGTTGAAACGTGTAGAAGATATTAGTAAACGGTATTTGCTCATTCTGTATATAATAGTAAGGTACGTGCACACTTCTAACTTCAATTATATAATTATAAAGCAGCATTTACGATTATTTTCTAAGCTGTGTTTATAATAATATTCGTAGATTAGTCCTCAAAGATATGGATGCAAACACAGTGCACCGTTACATGCAAGATTTGTCCTCATTTTTTTTTTTATTGATGTTCTAGTAACAATGTTTAATCGTTCAATGGGGCACTTTTTATTTCAAAGTATCTTTTATTTATCGATTATATTCAAAATACCCTAATTGTCAATTTTCATACAATTTTTACAATTGTAAGAAATTCAAGAGCTCCGGTCACCAATGATCACCGTGGCGTTACAGGAGAAACCGTGGCCGGTCATATACGACCAACGTGGCAGTCAAAGTGTTAATGTATAGTGTAACAGAAAAATATGTAAGTTTATTTAAGAACGTGTGTCTATAGTTGCAATGACTTATTTTAATGAATTCCTATTATACATGTTTCTACGACTAATTGTTTTTTTTTTATTTGGAAGTAGTTTACAATCAATTCTCATTGAGAATTATAAGTAAATTATTCTGGCGTGGTACTATAATGTGAATAATAAATGGTCATCGTATGTTTGATTCTAGCTGAATCTAATATTTAAATCTAGGTGGTAATGTCTTTTTAGCCTACGAATCTGATCCGTCGTGTCAAGTAATTGAGTAACTAGTTGGTTTTGGTGGTTGTTTTGGGTGGGTGTTTGGTGGTAATTCTTATGTTATATCTATTACTGAATTTGCATATTTCTTCTTTAACTGTAGGTATCTTAAGGTCTCGATGTATTGTTTCGTTGGTAACATACCAAGGTGCATCTATTGAGGATCTTAGAGTTTTTGATTGGAACCGTTGAAGAATTTCTATGTTGGAATTACTAGCTGTTCCCCATAGTTGGAACAGGTTTTAATATGGCTTTATATAGCATTAGTTTACTCTGCACGCTTAAGTTAGAACGTCTGCCAATGAAGCACTAGAATTTTTTAAATTTTAATTTAAGTTGCTAGTTGCTAAATGAACCAGAAATTCTCATATAAAGTTCATAACATGCCTTGCAGTACTCGAGGAAATTATTGTCTCAAGTGATTAAGTTGCTACAATAAACGCAGTTAAACTCAAAGACACAAAACATTCGTAATGGAAACGACAAAAGGACTAAACTACGTTTCGATCAATTGCATTTCCTAATTTCTAATGCTATCTGTTTAATATGGAATGCGAGTCAACGATATAAGTTGAGTATAACTTTGTCCCGCAGAGTATTTGAATTACAAAATCGCGATGTTCAAAACGTAAGTACAAATTGTTCAGATTCTTGTTGTCCTAAACGAGACTGCACGTTGTTAGCAGCGATTACGCATATTCCAATTTGTTCGCTACGTTAGTTTGGAAACGTACGATAAACGTTTTTGATGTTGTTGAATCCTATAGTAGCTTCTATTTATTTGATTTTACATCGTGAAATCCAACTGCGCGAGATATTCCTGGAAAAATCGTTTCGAAACATAAGCTCATTTTCATCGAATTTTAATTAGAGTTAGAGTTGTTAATATTTTATGCTTGTTAGACTGCAAGAGACAAATATCCTGAAGCGACGTTGAAACCTGAAATTTGTTTTTGAACCTACGAAGTTTAAATCATGCACCGTTTAATACATAAATTATTGAATTTAAATCCCTCAGACGTTAGTAACTCTCGAAACCTCATGATGTTGTAGAATTTCTGCATATTCGAACTCGGGATCTGTAATCTTATGGAAAGTTATGTTTTGTGTATAAGAGCCATACTAACGATGCATTAAGTATGCATATGCATGGTATGTTGATACTGCAGCCAGGGCAACAATCAAATGTTCTAAGTTTGATGCTAATTACCATACGTGATATGGATACGATATCTGTCCCTGAAACTATGTCGTACGTTTGCGTTTCAAGTTCTATTGTACCATCTGGTTCTACAATATTCCATCGTAAAATTTACTTGAGGACATAATTTGTAGACATAATCTGTTCTTTAAATGTGTTTTGATATTGCTGCATGCTTTCTATAATTTTATATTATAAGACAACCGTGGATGTTCATATTTCTATCAAAATAATTAGCGAAAGAAATAAAATGTAAGTAGAGATTCGTTTCAACTACTTGATATACACAAGGTGCGTTTTATTTTGGATATTGGATATTTTCATATTATGCGCATTCTGTAATTTTATGCACCCTTAAACGTTTCATATATGTTCAATAAACATCCGTAGTCTGACTATAGGAAATTAATAATAATATAAACGTACCATTCGTTACAGTATACATAAAATATAATAAATATAATATTTTCGAAATTGCGCATAAGATTAATATCGCTAGTTATTGATTTCATTTAATTACTACTAATGTCATGATGAACGATAATTTTACATAAATGATATGCAGCTGATACAGTTAATGTCATGTTGTATTATATTGCATATATTGTATGCGCAGTGTATCTGCAAAACGAATATTCATGAAATTATTAATGAATAAATTGTAAGTTTACCAAATTACCGTCCAATCTATGATATCGTTTAAAACATGTATAAAATTTTAAAAACAATATTTTATTATATATGAAATTGTAATATTCTTGAAATTCGATCTCCTTTCTACAGGTACATACAAATGTGTAAACAGATAACGATATGATAATATAATAATAATAATGTCATAAAGTAATTCGATCTGTTTTAACAATATTAAAACCACAGTGTGAACCCAAGGTATGTTCATACTTATACCCGTTTACATTTCGTTTTAGATGTCGCTTCAGTTATAAGAACTAAACTTTGGTTCTTATAAGTTCAGCTCTTCACTCATAAGAACTAAAACTTCAGTTACGAGAAGATCAATAACCAATATCACATTCTAAAATGTTAAATATCGTATGATATTCCAATTAAAACGATGCAAAAATGTCTGTGCTTGCATATTTTCATGAACGTTACGTATGGCTGACTCGAAAAATTATTCTAGTTTTATTCGGAGAATTTAATATTTAATAATCGTACTAGAAAATCGTACGAGAATTTTGTGCCGAAGAGAAAGAAGAATCATAAAGAATCGCGAATGAGAAACGTCTCAGAAACGTCAGATTGTCTGTATTTCCTTGGAAAGGAACATGAAACAAACGATGTGATTTATAGGATGCTCTCAAGCCTGTAATATCTCGATTTGTCATGCGAAATTTCTTTGAGACTGGAGAAAAGTGATAGAAAGAAATAAAGCGTCTTGTTTGTAAATATCACACGTCGATAGTGAAACGATAGTGAAATGAACGGGAGAATCGTCCTTTTTTAAAATCTTGTCATTTCATCCGTAGCGAGATGTTCAGCACTTTACTGTTTTTTATTTGTTAAGAATCAGAGCTGAATGGCAGTTTTAATAAAACCTTCCTTCCTATTAATTTCCAAACAGTTTATACAATGCAGGTCGCGCGAATACTACAATACCTCTGTTTGCAATACTATTTTGTGCCAGGGAAATAAAAACTTTATTTTTTATACAAACGATACACGCTGTATCCTTTCAACTCTCGTCTACGCCCTGTCGCTTTTCGTTTTATTTCTCGTTTAAGTTTCCTGCGTCAGTCGGGTGGATGTCAGGCGCGTAAAAGGCGCGTTCGTTGAG
This sequence comes from Bombus fervidus, assembly GCF_041682495.2. NCBI lineage: Eukaryota > Metazoa > Arthropoda > Insecta > Hymenoptera > Apidae > Bombus > Bombus fervidus. The sequence continues at coordinate 6,037,438 of NC_091532.1, forward strand.
AATAACATTGGTGTCTGAAGATTTTCCAGCAATTATTTTCGTATTTAATTATTTAGATATTTAGATAATGCGTATCATCTGACTCTTTCTACCTTACAGTCGAATATTTCCCTCTGGCGAATAAATTTCAGAAAATACTTCTTGCAGACTCAAAAATTTAAAATAACGTCCAGTCCATGAATTTCTCATCATTCGCCATTGACTTGGATTTTCCTTCTCGTTTCTTCCCTAGAAAATATACAGACTGGAATCAATGCGTCGCTTTCGATATGTATTTGTAACGCGGATGCTTTTTTAACTACTTTACAATACGCTTTATAATACAATATTTTTTTTATAACAGCTATAGAAAAGAAAATGCGAGCGAATGATTTACTTGACGCGCTCGACTTTATAATATACGAGTACTCTGCAGTATAATGAAATATTTTGAACAGGAGCTATGGAAGAGAAAACGCGATTGAATGCGAGGTAAACGATAGGAAGCTATATCGAACTCACATAATATAACGATCGAGTATTGGTCCGTGGCGAAGCGTTGTAATACCGCGGGTCACAAGAGGCATACTGACAATACTTGTTACTGCCGTGTTGCCTAGCTACAATATGCACTTTGTGCTTATTAACGCTATTATGCCATTTGGCCAACGTAACGCGAGCGCGCAAACACCACTTTGATATAAGTGTCTGTGTTGTCTGGGTTGGACACAACAATATTCTTCGAACGAACGAAGCGAAGCTCTTGGTTCTTTGGTTGACAGAAGGAAATTTTATGACAAAGGGGCTTACATTGACGAGAAACTATTTCTCTAGCAAAGAATTGTTAATATTCTTTGTCGTTCGCAGACAGTAGGAGAATTAATTGGCGGCTTAGGAACGACAGAGATGAAAGTAGCAACTTTGAGAAGCTGAATTTAGTCTCGTATTTAGACACTTGAAAGCATCGTACCTTTATAACTTCATAATTAATTAAATTACGATTCGATTATCTGTCACGATACGTTTCTATTACACGAACGAATGTAATGAATTATTCGTAACAGTAAACGCAGAACCATTTTCTGAACATCAGCAATTGGCTGATCCTACGTCATTATGATTCTCAACCAGTTAATTCTAAATTATCTTCCAAAGGATTTTATTTCAATGGAAATGGAATTTTTTCTCTTAAACAGACACAGGGTTTTCTCTCACATTAATTCGTTAAACGATCAACGTACGATTCGCCTTCCTATATATTTCCTATAAATTTCCTTTGCGAAAAAATATCCCCGTGAAGTTTCATTACCCCGCTTCTCTCTTAATTGATCGGTCTCGCGCAAGTAATTATCGCGAAGAAGAATATCAAAGTTAATTTTGTACTTGCTCTAACCGTTATCCTGAAATTTGTAATTAAGAACGAGTTTGTGGTTTTTACTCATATACAGTTACGAAACTCTTCGAAAAAAAAAAATTATACAAAGTAGAATATAAAACTGAAAAGATCATTAGGCAAGGGAATGCGTGCCTGACTGGTTATTTCTGATGGACATACGCAATCATTCATACACATATATATCAATACACATAGAATAGGACGACACAGAAATGCGCGATGGTGAACGATAGAAAGTAGAGTACCTGTTTGCTTCTATGCTGCTCCGCTAATCATATTTTCTACCAGACTCATCGTCATCGAAAATACAACGAAACAAGATATCTCGGCATTTAACAAAAGGTAACACGACACCGACCTAATTAGCTACTTTTGTACATTTATCTCACGATCCGTGTAATATTCGATAAAAAAGGACACGTTTCTGATTTATGTCCTTATGGCCGGATTTAATTTCAAATAACGACCATGACGATGACGATGAAAAAAGCGGTAAAGATCATATTGAAAAATGTTCTTAAAAATCTGCATTCGCTCGATTTCATTCTTTAGCAGAGTATGGAGATTTAACGAGGAAAGTTTACTTTGTCAATGTATCTTTTTTAATTCCGTGAAAGAGTTCTGAACGTATTTATTTACGTTCGAACGAAAGAGCGAACGATATTGTAGCTGGCATTTCGGATTGTTTGAAGAATATATATTTTTGGAACACTGCGTTACGCTAAACTACGGAGGAACTAGCAATATTGTTACCAGTTCGTATTCATCACAGTGACAAGTTGATGAGCTACGTACGTGAAAGGTGGAAAGATTTTTCAAAGGAAAATTTCTGTTTTCCTATTCGTGACACGCGTGTTGTGCAGAATATTTTCAATTTTATTTCAATTCTGTAGAATATTCAAGAAAGATTTTATTATTTTTTCGATCTAAAGGCTGCTAACTGGTATACGAAGAACGAATAAAGTTAATTACCTGACTGAATTTTTTACCATTTTCAACTGTTCTAACGTTGTTTATGTCTTCGTCGTTTCAGGAGAGATGATTATGGATTTGAATAGCGTGGCGAGTCAATACCTGATCGGAAGATAAAATTATTTACACAATATTTTTTTATAAGCGAGAATGTCTTTGGTGTGTTGGATCGCGTTATGTTTCTCGTTAAATATTTAAACATTCGTTCGAATGGCAACGTGATTGACACGACACGAGATGGAGAAAATCTTTCGTTTCGCACGTTCTGTTATTGTTATAACATCGGTGCAGTTTCGTGTTCTAACTCAGACAGACGTAAGTAAAACTGTATTATTGCTGATATGCAAGCCAGAAAGATTCCAAAAGAAGAACCCTTATAATTGTATAAAAGTTGCAACGAATATCCTTTTAGAACGACATTTCTCCATATTGGCTAGCAAACTGCGGATTTTTATTTATTTATGAGAAATTCGAAACTACGAAGAAGCACGGAATACGCGGTATACACATAAAAACGGAAAACATCCAAAGTATATTACTCGTTACATTATTTGGTAAAGGAATCTTTTACCCAGATTGCATTTTTTAAATTACCTCCCGAAAAATATGAATTTGTTCGAGGGTTGTTTCCAAAATTTAATTTCGTAAAATGAAGAGCAATGTTTTTAGAGTACGATAGACTCGCAAATATACAAAAACGAAGAAAAGCTGTTAAAAGTGGTGGAAGTCGCTGTTTTTCACGATTTCCGGCCTAAGATCTAAAGATTCTTATATCTTTCGATGTCTGTCGTTTGTTTCCGTATCAATCTGTTTCGATAAAATGTTTAACATGTACGTAACTGCTATCGATCTTCGGAATATATTGTTTAAATTTTTATTACAAGTAAAGAGCGAGCTTTACCTTTTTCTTCGCGATTTTGGCCAATTGCAAATTTCTCAAAATGCTTTTTCATTCGTCATCGAATAAACTAACGTTTCTAACTTCTCAGAAAAACTCAAGCCCTTTGATCGAATTTTAAAAATGTTGTTCCGTTTCCAATGGCGTAGGAATACTTTTGTCCGGCACTGTGTATATTTTTCGTATATGCAACGTGATGTTAGCACGATTGCTTTCCGATAGTACCATTGTTCTCCTTGTCGTCGATTGATAACGTGCAGTTTTAACGACACGTTTTTCTTTATAATATTCATCATATGCGTTTGCAAATTGTATAGAAATCGAAAATAAGATGGGCGTCTAAAATTGTATGACCATTTGAAAGATTCACGATAAACAGAAGATTTCTAAAAAGTTTCTAGTGAAATATCCTATTAAGACTGTCGAGAGGAATCGAAAGTATTCGGACATATTTCATTAATGAAAATCCAACGAAAGTTTTTCTTCTTAGAGAAGAAAAGGTTTCGACGTTCATGCGATTTCCTTGGCGATCCTCGGCGAGTTCCGCTTTCGCGAGACGTTACTGTGCTTCTTTTATCTTTGGAAAAGGGATTTTTATTGAATCTGCTTAGGCAAAATAAAATATTTAGCATTTTAATGCTTTAAAACGAAAAATGACGTTATTACAATGAAATCGTGAAAGTATTATTGAACAACTGAATGGAACAAAAAGGTACAATATTCGAGAAATATGGGAAATTATGCTAATCGATATAAGCTATCTATTCGGTGTAAAAATGTAGCTGCTGAGTGAAGTCAAATTTTATTGTTGGAATAAGCTTTAAAATTCTCTTCAAATGGAAAAAGTTCAGGGTATTTACCATTGTTTTTGCCTTAACATTATCGTAACCATTAATGCATAATAATTCACTGATAGTACCGTCATTTTTTAACACTGACTTCTCCAGTACAAGTTATAATTTGAAATGTAAACAACATTTCTCTCAAGAATTAAGAGATATATCGAGATTATCCTTTTCTTATCTGCTTCAGTTAATTTTTAACTTTCCAAATAGCTTTTTCAGAATTGTTTACACATTGGTGCTTAATTATTTATACGTTTTGCATTGCATTGCATTAAATGTATCAAGCTACAGCTAATATGTATCAGCATGGGTCTACATATTATTTGGCAGAACTTTGCGTATCATTCAAATTCCTACGTTTCGAATGTATAGCTAATAAGCGAATGGGATATTTTCCGTGTAACGTACACATATTGAGTATGTGGAAACACGTGATCGCGTGGAAGCACGCGAACGCGTAGAAACACGTGAAGCACGCGTTTTATGTTTGAATTACAGAGAATATTTATCAACGCAAACTATTTTCATATATCGGAAAAAATAATTATTAGTAATAAATATTAAGTATTTATGTTTTTCCTTGCGGAGTAGTATTTGCGAACAGAAAATAAAAATTGGCAAACGTTTGAATTAAATCGAACGATTAGACGTGTCACTATAAACTTGTCGAAGCTATATTTTTAAAATCTTATTTCTGCGAAATGCGCAGAAGATTGACGAGAGTCGTTGAAGAAAGTACGAGAAATATAAGAATAATGTGTTTCTTCGATTGTATAATTTTCATGTATCGCCGTTTTATGTTTTCGCCGAGTCATCGAATTTTTTTGGCAAAAGCGTGTCTTCCAGAAGCTCGGCCCAGCTTTTTTTGCAGTGTTATTCGGAACTGTTCCATTCGCGGGAAAAAATTGGCGCTGTGCTCGTGTTTTTAATTGCGTTACGATGCATATCGTTGGTTTGCAGCAATAAAGTGAAAATAAATCGTTTATTTTTCCGACGTTAAGTACTAATTAAACACCTAGGTAATTGAGAAACCTGTCGAAAGTGATGTTCTTGAGGTATTTTATATATTTTATATGCTTAAATGTGTTTTATATATCTACGTATTCGTGTGAAAGCCACAGGTGAAAAACGCAAGTTGTGTTTTCTGCCTTTTACGGAGAAGCAATTTAATTCAACTTGTAGTCGATCAATTGCACGTTGAAGCTATCTTCACTTTTAATTTTGGAATTAAATGCGTGCTTTTGTCATCCTCTCGAACATTTAACAGATATTAGGAATATCAATATATTTTCACCTTACACTAACATAATATCTAGATTGACGTTATTCGTTTCTCATGGAATACCTTGAATTTATCATTTATTTTTAGAAGACTCGTATATCTTGAATCTATCAGGTTATTCCCTTCTTCAGCTATTTTTTATCGAAATACTTCTCTTCGTTCGCTATGTCACATAAAAGTCAAATTCAACAGAAATGGACTTATCATATTTTTCACGTGTGGTATTCGCGTGAACGATATAAACTAACAAGTTTCGGCTTCCACGTAACATCGTCAAAGTGGAAAGGGTTAAAACGCAAAACAATCTTTTCCCGCAGCTCTTTGGTTTCTCTTACACGAACTCAGCAAAGCTAATGTAGAAGTTACGTGGTTTCTGCATGCGTTAAAGATTCAAAACTACATATACTTCTTTGGATTCGTATTTCTTTCTTCTTCATCTTTGACAAACGTCGATAGTAAGTTTATTTTTTGGAAAAAGGAGAAATCTTTGATCACTGAAAGTTCGTTTCTAATCAGCGTACGTGTACGATGCTTCTGTTTTCTTTCTTTTTTAATTCGATAGATCGCGTTTACAAACTCGCGAGCTGCGACGTAATCGCGAATGGGAACCTGAGATACTCGACGAAGTTAGCGACGATAGTGAAACGTTGGATTACTCTTTCAAGAAATATCTAAGAATCTTACAGTGCAAGAATACAAGTCGTGAGAATCATAAGATACTATATTTGAAAAGGAATTTCATTCTACTTCAACGAGACGCATTGAAAGAAATTTTCGTTTTGTACACACGCGAAAGATCTTAACGTTCTTTGTACTTTCATCTTTATTCGTCGAGTTTCTTTCCATCTCTTAATCTCGTCGATTCAGCTACACGTTCAAACAATTTTGTTGATTCTATCGAAGATAACAGCTTTAACAGTCTAAGTTCGCCTATTTGCGTAAAGTAGCGTTAAAGTTCATAACCACCTGCAACATGGTGGCTTATTATCGGAGAAGTAGATCAGTTTCAGTTCCATAGCAAATTTAAGATAACTGAACACGTGCAGGATGCAACTCACCGAGCCGTGGAGTATCTGCTTAAGGATCGTTCAGCAAGGACTCGTACGATGCTGCTTCATACGATGCTACTATTTCCACTTCGATGATTATGATCTATCATCCGTAAAATTCTGCCGATATCAGTTTGACATTATTTCGATATCCCATGAAATGACTTCAATCCATTCGATCCATGCGATCACGCTTCTCTACTCGTACATAGCATTCACTTGCTGCGACCTTTCGACGCACCGCTTGATCGAAATATTCCGGTCGATACGAACCAGGAAGCATCGCACGACATTCGATAGACAGCCAATTTATAAAACATCGGAAACACGGTTTACAGTCAGTGAAACAATGAAAGGCGTCGTGCAAAGAGCGAAACTGTTAAATCGATCTCGCGTCACGGTGACGAAGTCAATCTCGGAGACGTTGAGACATTTCAAGGAGTTCTTCGTGGACAGGTATTGCGATCGTTTCGTTTACAGGCGTCAGTTTCAATTGCATGGAACTCGGCTGTTTCAGCATGCTGCTATTATGCAACTTGATTACGAACGATTCACAGTACGTTGTTCAGCTTCGAATCGCGCTGCTTCAACTTCCTTGAAGAGTTGATCGTTCGATCGGTTAATTAAATCGCGGTGTTCGTCAACGACTTTGAAAAACACGTGTTTGTTATAAATACACTGCGAGTAGCAGTAGGTTAGGGCTTAAGTACATCGGGATCTGGCTGTTTGAACAGACGTCAACGCGTATTGCCTAAGCAGCTGCGTTCGACGTATCGATGTTGACAGCCGGAGCGCTGCAACAAAGAGCGGATCAAAGGGTTCTGACAGATTCCTCGATTCCTTTGGAACGTGTGCAAACTGATCGTAGGTTCTTTCACTCGTGCGTGTGTGTGTTTCATCCGAGGCAACGACGTGCATGTTTCATCCGAGACAACGACGAATCAACCCTCTATCAATTTACTTGTTCGCCGGTTTAGCTTGCACGACACGAAAATTTAAAGGGCCAACGATTCTCGATCGTTTTCTCTTTCGTTCGATTCCCTTCGATCCGAAATTTTCTCGTTCTTTACTACTTACGTTCGAACTATTACTCGTAATTTACTGTTTGTAAGTAAATATTATGTTAATCAGACATCGGTAATTGAGATTACGTATGTAAGAGAACCAACCACCTTCTCTTCGTCCAATCACTCGTAGCTGCCATAGATTATACTTTCTCTTCTACTTTAAATGTACAGCGATGACCGTCGAACGATTGCTGTTGACCCGCACGTAGTTACCATGGCGTTCCGGTACAATAGGATTTTCACGATTAACGTAACAACGGTTATTGCGATCGGGATCGTTTGGTTTGGTGTGCGCGCTTTCCGAGAACTCGCGACGAAATGCGGCCGGTTTTCACGAGGAATATCGTGAACGAGGGGGTGGGGGTGCCTGCGGTGGGGCGGCAGACTTCAGCAAGGCTTTTCCTCGTGGAAGGAGATCATCGTGGAACCTGCGCCGTTGATCGTGACTGCTGCCTCCTACGAATCTTAACTCACAGAGGGACCATTTTTTATACGCTTCGCTATTGTGTACACGCTGAAAATAGTGGCTCTGAACAATTGATTGCCCTCTTAATACCATTATGCGTTTTGTATCTTTATACTTGGATTGTCCAATCAATTCTGGTTGTAAGATTCAACGCGAAAACCACTGAAATTGAACCGACAACGTCGTGTAGTTGTATTTATTTGTGTAAGGCGATGAAAAGAAGGGGTTTACGACTTTACGGTTACCACTGTATGGTTCGCCTTTTTATACTCTCACTCTGTCAATTCTGGTTGAACGACTCTACGCGAAAACCGTTGAAATTGGCTTCACAAAAAGCTGTATTCGTATTTATTTCTATGGGGCGATGAAAGGAAAGGGTGTTTGAGAAAAATATAAAATATGTTTCTTAGTAATGACATGAATTTTCCACTCGCAGTGATAACTTTACGAGTAAGTATACTAAAGTATAAGAAAGTCCTTAAAACGGAATTTAAACTAATTCTCCTGTCTTATATCCAATGTGTTGCTGGAAGTTGCTCATCGATGATACTGTACGCTCATAAATACCTATGTATTAGGTTGTCCGAGAAGTGTCTTTCTTCTACACGTCTTTTACAACAACGCATCTTTATACAAATATTTTTTTTTTATTTGGAAGAATTTTACGATCAATTCTCATTGAGAATTATAAGTAAATTATTCTGGCGTGGTACTATAACATAAATAATAAATGGTCATCGTATGTTTGATTTTGACTGAATCTAATGTTTAAATCTAGTTTATACAAACATGAAACCTAATCTGTCGAACGTTGTGATCTTTAGTTTGATAGAATAAAATGGATCATACGTAATTCGATGAAATAATATAAAAGGAAAAACGCTATGCGTTTATTATTTCCTCATAAAACGAGGGAAACTTTTCGAACAACCTAATACATGCGAAGATATGTGTTATATCGAAAGGATTTATTAGGGTTGCTTAGTATCTATGCTAATTAAATATTTCGTATTATATTATATCTCTTTCGACCAGAGTTTCGGATTTTTCCCTTTTTATCATCCTGTATTTTCAGTTTGATTACGATTTCTTCCGGGTAATTTCTTCGTTAATCTTGTTCGTCATCCTATTACGATTTAACGGACGATTCGATGATTGATTTTTATTTTATTTTCGACGTTACCTTTGCTGGATTAACGATCATTTAATTTTGATTTCGATCTGCCTTCAAAGATGAGCTTTTAATCTTCATTCGTCGCTCCTGGACGAAATGCAGGGAATATTAGAACGAATATTCCTGATATATTAGCCAGCAGAAAAGCGACAGAGAAGTATACATTCGGCGAAACGAATAAAAGGGGGTAAGTTATCGATAAACGTGTATCCCTGTGTAAATGATGCTTGAGAATGTGTTTAAAATCGTTTACCGGGATTAATTGTTGTTGTTTGATTTGATACTTATATCGAGCGATGTTATGCGATATAGGTAACTTCGTCAAGAAATAATCAGGATAAATTGAAATAGAAACGTATACAGCTACGACAGTAACGTCCATTGTAATCTTTTTAAAGAAATATATCGCTTTTTAAAGAATATTATAATTTCTAGAGGTTCTGCACCGTTTTTTAACATGATCACAGTTCGTTGAATTAAGTTGGCTCGATAATATCTAACTACTAATTTGTGACTATAACAAATTCTACAAACATAAAAGCTCGTATGTTAAAACGTCGTATATTAAGGTCGTACAAAATAATTACGGTATTTAATGACCGAATATGTGCTGCTTCCCTGAAATCAAATTAACGTGGATGAAAAATTATTAGTCGAGATATATTACAAATTTGATTAAATTATCTGACCTCAAATTACTTTACAAATCATAATTGAGTATTATACTTTGTACAAAAGGGTATTGTAATCAAGTATGGTATCTAATTTGGGTGTAAAGCCATCTCATTAGATTCGTACACTGCGTATCTGTGCATTGAATTATACCAAGCTAATTTACACTTCTAAAGCAACTGAGAGCCTTACCTTAATTTAATGTAAATTGCATTGTATAAGTAATTTCGTTTGCCGAAAAACATATTCGTCGTCAAGAAAACAGTCTATTCGAAGTAAATTAACCTTTTCTTCTGTAATAATCGTTATTCATATTTATCATTGGTATAATACTCGTCAATTTAATTAAATTCGTTTAATCGTAAATCGATATCCGATGTATGGGCATAACGAAAATGAATTTAAAAAAGTTGCGACTAATTAATGTGATTAATGTAACGAATTGTTTTCTCCTCGCAAATGTTTCGTATGTTTCGACTTCAATTTTAACGACGCGTGCTTAGTCCCATACAGCGCAGCCTTTAATTAATAAAATTATCACAGAGCTATTTCATGGTAACCTTGTACGCGCGATATGTCAGAGACAAAAGAAAGAAACTCCGATATGTAATTAAAAGAACTGTTTGCTTTAGTCCATTTTAAGCCGCTTGTGTATCCAAGTACGTGTATTCTTTTCTTATTTACACAGAGTGCTGACGCAGTGCTATATAATAATTTTTAATTAATTAGTGCGTATATAATGGCAATTACATAGACAGTGATTCTAGAATTGTTTAATGAAATATTGTTCAATAAATAATTAATTAATGCAAATAGAAACGTTAATAAACACATCATCTTGAATCGTAAATGTTTGCAAATTCTGAATACGATCTCTTAATGCGAAATTAAAAATCATAAACGTTTTCCTTAATTTGCCGCAACTGGGTCAAAATACACGTTTGGAAGGTTACACAATTTCTTAATTGTAATTTTTCATTTTTGCTTCATTCTAAATATTAATTTTTACGTCGTTACGACAGCTTTATCGTTCTACATATTATCGTAAGAAATTGATCTAGTTTCGTGGTTTGTAACAAGCTTGTTAACCGATCATCATTTATCATCCCGTTATTCTCAGATATCTTGATTAGACATTGATTAACTGGCCTGCGATAATATATAAAACGTGTCATAGAATTTCTTATAATCAACGCCACTATCAAGAAATAACATTGTTGGAAAAAATGTATTTTCGTGTTATAATTATTAATTCAGTTTTTTGTAAATAAAAAAAATACAAAAATAAAATAGATTTCTTTTTAATAGAATGGAAGATACGAAACTTCTGTATAATGGGAAAATTTTTTCAACACTTAAGAGGCCATAAATTATCGAATGGGAACTATTATAGGGAAAGTTCGTACTTCTACGTTCTACACTGCGTGCGTCGTTTTAAAACAATATCGATCATTTCATCCTACAACTCTTTAGCATTAAATGTGGAGTTTGTTTCATCCTAAACGTAAGTGACTAAAACCTAATTACCTTTCACACTGATAGATTATTAACGAGGTAAACGAATGGTATCGTTAAATAAAAAATTATATGTTCGAGCAGTGAATTATCATTCTACAAGACAATGTTTTTCTCGTTCGATGGTAGTAGCAAATTAAGTTATTTTAAGCCACTCGTAGTAAACATTAGACTTTTCTCTGTTTCACGATCGCGTGTTGCCTTTCGCTATAACATGATCTTCCGCACAACAACGTATTATCCGGAGAATGAAAAGATTGTCTGTAACATAATTGTATTGGACTATTTTCGACGTTCATCGATTCTTCATCTCAACTTATTACAATGATTTCCTTGCAATATTTTATTCTTATTATAATATCTTATTATTATAATATAATATAAGGAAAGAACGTCTTCTCTTTGGTACAAATATATTCCCTTTGATTTTGCACAGCATTACAAAACTATATTACGTTTCTTATTTATAAAACGATTATTAAAAATGATTCACTTTGTTGTAATATGAGAAATATGAGATACTATGGATCTTTAAAAGACAGCTTCAACTTACAGTTACTCTCAATTTTCCACAGATATTATATTCATCGTGTTTTCTAAAAGTTCTTTCCTATTATGCATTGATCATTCTCACCAATCATCGTAGCAATTTATCCTTTGCACGTAATCAATTTATCCCTTTCATTTCGGAGAAATCGGGACATGCTTCGAATTCTTACTTGGAAAACCTTCGTATTGGTTCCTTATCTCTATTTCGAATATAATAATAATATAATAACAATATAAAAATTAGATATAAAGAAATCAGTAGATGCACCGACAAATGATGAAATTGTCTAAATTTTTATACGGCCAAAGATACGGTTGTCAGTGAATTGTTATACTTCATTTAAGTATTTCTATCTCGTTTTGTCGAGATACTAACAGATTTTCCAACGAACACTCTGTGCCGGAATAACATTTTTACACGATTGTACGCACTCAGCACCGAGGGATGTAGGGAAGCAATGGGACTCGATACAATGCTGGGGTGGCGAGAAAGGAGAGAAATACGAGGAAAGAGAAAAGTCGTCGCTAGATTTATTGTTCATCCCTGCGATGGAAAACCGATAAATACGAGTATGTTGTAATGGAGGGAATAGACTTTTAAGCAACAAATTTCGTCAAATTTCGAAACAGTTTCAACGAGTTTTGAATTTTAGTAACTTTCGGATATCTGCCGGACTGCTCTTTGACATTTAACAAAAAATCGTAGAATTAATGTTGGTTTGTTTCAAGCTTTGAATTGAACCATTTCGCAATCATAGGATTCGAATTGGACCAGTAAATAAATCTAACTATTTTGCAATCACGGGATTCTTGTTGGGCCATCCTGTACCTATAAAACTCTGGTTGAACTGTTTTCTCGTGGCTTAGGTTGAGTCACCTCAAATTTGTACAACTTGAGTTGAATATACCGCGATCACGAGCTCACATCGGAAACGTGAAACTTGCGTTTAATTGTCGTAGGAATTTGGACTTGCGCTGCTTAATCCTCGTTCAACTGATTACCTGAAACTGATCTAGGATGCTTTCTGAACAGATCTTGTAATTACGGACTCTTAACAGCCAGGATCGTGGACGTGAAAGGACGATTACATTGCTTAAAATTCTTGCATTTACAAATACCTGATCTTTTTATATTTCACGTTGACAATAAAATCCGAAATTGCCCACTTCCTATTATTTTCTATCTTATTCAAACAGATAAAGGTTCCACCTAAAAAGAAACTGCCATTCGTCATTGATAGTTATAAAAGAATAAAGCGAGACTAAGGAAGACTTTCTAAAGTCTCGTACAGAGAACGACATTTTTGGCATTTACAATAAATTCGTACTGCAATAGCGAACAGCTAGGCAGACCAACTACTCTGGTGTCATTCATATTCATACGTCGTCGTCTGGGTGTACGTTTGTCTATGTATAAATTGCACGCCTACATTACGTCACAGTCGAAATATTTACGAGCGCTGATGGTATAGCAACGATGTGTTCGTGTAAGGTGCGTCTGATACGTTAAACTTTGTGTTGTAATACACTTTCTTTTGTGGACACTGTCTAACAATGTCTTTGTTTAGAGAGCCATAGTAGGTCAGTCGCCATCAAAGTCCGATGAAAGAACCTTTTCTGGCAGAAAGCAAACAATCAATAACGAAAAACTTGCACGTGATTTAGATAACAGATTTATTTTACCTTTCCGGAAAATATCGATAAGTTGACAAGATTATGACGAAGCAACGTTTGTTTTATTAACAATAATTTCTTTTAAGCACTTGGAATTACATTTAGACGCTTGGGCAATTTTTCACATCAGAAGGTTGCACTCTTTTTTTTTTTTTGATTAACATGAGAGTATTACACTATGCGTTCGCGTATACGAAGCCTCATTCGTTTTTCATTGATGTCTGAATTTTAGATTCTTCAGTTGTTGTTACATCGATGATAATGGATTATTCAGAGGGAAGAACACCTTTTAGAAATAGAAGTTTCGTGTACGTTGCGAACTAATAGTAACTGTATTGTATTGCAACGACAGCAACCTTTGCTCCTCGTATGGTTGTTTCACTTACTCGCACCTGCTTCGAACACAGCGAAGTGGATAACAATATATTCTCGATATTACATTCCTACGACATAGCGTGAACCTGATATTAAACATTCTGTAATTGAAAAAGCACATGGTACGTTTTAAGTGCACAATTCATTAATTTCTGTGTTATTCAATTATTTAAATACGTTATAATATCCTCGTCAAAGCGATTCGATTTAATTAACGATTGTTATGCATTTATCGTTGTTATTTAGCGTATATTATTGATGGGTCTACTTCAAAACCATCCAAATGGCAGCAAACAAGAGATTAAATTAAACTCGATAAATCGATTAAACTGGAAACAGCAAATTTTTATTTCCTTCAGTTTTAAAGTGATGGAACGATGTCTCGATAATATCGTCAAAAGAGTACTTGAAACTTCTCGAACCGCTATATCTTGGTCGATCTTGCGGTCACGTCGCGACGTCTGTCGAACAGAAAATGTTCTTTTAGTTCGAACGAACGTCGAAGTTTAATGGGATTGTCAATGTAACTCTTTGAATATTTATTTGACTGGACGTACACCGTCAACAAAATCAAATGCTTGCGTGAGACCGGTGTGCGTTCTTCGAAGTGTAGCCCTGAAGTTGACGTTCAGATAATCAACTTAAACGCGAGTTTATTTCGCGATAAGAGAAACTAATTTCGTCGTCTTATCTAATAATACAACATCTCATTACAATTATAATAATTTACGAAAGCTTGACCGATGGTTAATCGGTCATCGAGGATATAATTCTATTAATAACCGCGATCAATCCGTGCGATTAATCGCAATCATTTAATCGCAAATTTCCGAGCTTACTACGGACTATTGACCGTATTAATAAAACGGATGACGAGTACAATTCTATTTGAAAATACACGATAAACGAGCATAACGTAATTAACACGATTGCAGGTAAAGATCATTGCTCATCGAAGAGAATATGATGGATGGAATCTTTTGTCTTTTATAAAAAAGTAATTTTTAAACTCGATCCACCGACCAATTCCATGGTACCAATTATGCGTTTTTATTTGGCTTTGGCATTTTGCGTTCTTTTATTGCAAACATTTTTCAATTTTCTGTTTAAATACGCCTATACGTTAAAATCCCTCTAACCGTCAAATAGTATTAAAATGGAAAATAAACAAAAATGGATTTATCTTGATTTTTCCACGCAACTCTCAAATATAATCTATTAGCTTTGAAACTTATTCAATCGAAAACTCTGGTATCTCATTTACATAAATAAATACCAAAAGTAAAATTCACAGATAAATAGTATCAAACTACACACCTTGAAACGTTTATCATTAGAAACGTTTTTAAAAGACACAGTGGAGAAGACGAGCGCGCAAGAAGCGCACTATTAGAAACTTCAAATTAACGCACGATAAATTAATTACGCATCACGATACCCGAACGATTTTCCCAACGTTCGTCAGCCTCGACACGATATTCAAACACGAAGGGATACAATCAACGAGTCACCAGGTGTTTCGTTCCTTCTCTGTAGACATTCGAAGATGCTTCACCGTGCTCTTCTATCGATCTTGAACTACTTACTGGAAGTCGAAGGATCCGCGTCCTCCTGGCGGGATGACGTAGCCGAAACCGAAGGATTATCGCGAACGTTAGGTGTTCGGAAAGACGGAAACGCGGTTTCCCATGAATCGGGTTAGTTGCAGGCGTGTCATGCGGAATACCGGCTGCTTTTCTACAGCGGCCTTGTCAACGTCGTCGTCTCCTGAGTAAGGATCGAGCTTAAACAAACCAAGACCCAGCCAGGAAAATGAGGAGGGGCACGCGAAACAGGCGTATATAGAGGTTTCCAGCCATGTCGTTCGACCATAGCACATCCACGTTTCGTCCAAGTCAGGGTATTTTTTCTGTAAACGAGCGTTCCTCGTTCGACCAACGACAGAGAAAATGAGAATCCTCCATTCCCTCGTAAGTATTAGCATCGATCGGTTCTCGTGTCTTTTGGGATTGAATTTCCGTTTGGAATTGGAATTGGGTTCTTGTTAATGGAGATCCGTCCCTCTCGGGGCCAAGTATGTATCATAATTGAAATCTACGATCGAACTGTTTTAAACAATACTTGGTATTTCGTACGTTTTTTTTTTCTTTTTTTTTTTTTAATTCTCTGCCATCTACTATCGATGATCGTGCCAGGTATACGTTGGAAGAAATTAGTGCGAACTGGAAAATTCCTTTCAGAATTTTATATCGTTTTATTCCTCGTAGCGAATTTTTCTTCCTTTCTGATCTAAGCTAAGCGCTTCAGCAGAAGTTTAAACGTTTACTTACTTTTATTTCAAAAATCGCCGCTAACTCTTAAATCTTTTAATATTTAGAAATGAGATTTACCTGTATGTGATAGCAAACTTGTGGTAGGAGGAAATATTACGGGTTTTGAGGATGATCGTGTGTAAAAAAGGAAGACACGTATGATAGAGAAGTAGATTTTCTATTATTTCGAATTTTCTATTTGAAATCTTTACTTATTTCTGTCACCGCACATGTGTCGTGTACATAACCCAGAGGAAACGGTTCTATTTCTTTTCTTAACATCCGATCGCTGTTCTTTGTCAATATTTGCAATTAGTGGAATGGAAAGTGAGCGGACTTTAGATAACAGGGAAAAAATCCAGTGGAACAATTTTTTAACATTGTATCTGTTATCGGTTTAAGAACGACATAGTAAAAAATTCTTTGAAAAAATGTACGCTGAACTTCTCCAACAGTTTTTTCTATTTTTCTTAGTGATACTATCTGTTTTTACAAATACTGCACTATAAACTGTACCATTTAACAAAGCATTAACAGCTACAAGGTCTTTTTCTCCCACTTTGTTGATAAATACTTTTACAGTTCGTTGTTTTATAAAAGATTATTATTCAATTGCTTAACGAATCTCGCTAGATAAAAGAGCACATGTCACGTAATACGTACGTATGTTCCACCTACAAATAGATAGTAAAGACTGACAGTGATGATTCATTATTACAATGCAATCGCCCTTAATTTATCTGTCGACGAAGCAATTGAATGTGTCGTCGTAAAACTAGCCATAATTTCATAAGTATAATAACATTTGTTACGAAAACAGTACTCGTTTTCTCATCCGTCAAAAATAGATAATTTTCATTTGCTAACATGATATTCCACTTTCTTGTTATAAATCTATTTTTCAATATTTCATGAAATAGGATAATCTCGTTAATAATTAAAGTTTCCGTATTAGATGATATTTCTGTACATCGATTACATTTAGGTCTTGTATTTACGCGCGTCTAATTGTCGTATTAAAATTTCTGCTACATTTCGTTGTACGCAAACGGTGTCATTCGTTAAAATATCAATAGAGAAGTTCCACGAGGAAACCACTGGAAATTTGAAAAAAAAAAAAAAAAAAAATCATCATTTTGACGAATTTATCGGACAGATATTTTCTATCGGATGAAATATATTGTAAAGCTGAACATTTTGAACAACTTTTTCCTATGCGGCCTCGTTTTTCGAATTACGTGCGAGCAGAAATATTTCGCTGTTTTAGTTTTCAAGCTGAATTGGATTAATAGTAATAAGTAATAATTAATAATAATAAATAAAATAGTAATAAGCGGCCGGTACTGCTTATATTAAATGATATCGATCAATATTGCTACTAAGCCAATCCAGCTTAAAAGCTAAGGCAAACAGCTGTGCAGGTTATGTGTATTTATATTTAAAAATCATCAAACTGGGGCAAACAACAAAGTTTCTCAAAATGTTGGTGATGTTTCAATTTCCTGCAGTTTCCACATAAAACCGTTGAAGTCGTGACGTTCGTTTATTGATGTTCTGCCACAATGAATGACACTCTTTTCGTGAGTACCCATCGCTTTGCGTATAATGAAATGTAGCTTGCGCGATCTATTTTTAACATCTACGGTATTAGTTTTAGTGGCGTATTGCATGTTTGTTCATCACGCTAATCAATATTGTATTCTCAATTTCAGATATTATTTCTCGGTTGTTTATTTGCACTCGGCAGCGGTGCCATTGAATCGTCGGAACCAAAGTTAAGCAGCAAATTAACACCGGTGAACAGTCCATCGTACGAGAATAACATCAAAGACTTAACAGCGTCTGCGAGCGATCGAAGTAAGTGCTGTTACAGTAAATTCTCGTATACTTACGTAGACGAATCGGTATGTAAATCTTGAAAACAGAAGTTTTGTCCTAACCAAGTTATAAATTTATTATGCCTATTTTTTAGTATATTTTCAAATCAAAATTTGTATTGTATCGGTTCTTCTATTAATTTATTTCATCATAGACGATTACGTTTTGTGACTCGTTTTAAATAAAAAATTTCAAATGGCTTACGTTAATTAAGCGATCGTTCCTAGAATTCTATTTTTTTATCTCGTTCCATGGTATGTAGAAGCGTAATTGCAAAAAAAAAAAAAAAAAAAAAAAAAAGAAGAAAGAAAGAAAAAAATAGAAAAGAAGCATAAAGGAAGACTAGCGTTATTTAGTGCATTCAAAGAAGGATACTCGTAACTGCATAATTACAAGAGCTCCGTGGTTTTGTCGTCGTTGCGGCGAAATTACGACTGTTTCTAGGCATGATCGATCGTTATCCAACCTTTTCAACGTATTAAATAAGTGTGTCACTACCGTTCCCACGATCGAGCACTTCAAATGGTTTTCATTGTAAAAAACTGACATTCGATATAATAACATGCTAATCCGACGAGACTAGTCGAAGGTCCTCCGACAGTTGGCGGCGTCTTTTCTAGCAACGGCGCCGTGTTCTGTATTAGATCATTGATATAATGACTCACGTAACGGAACAACGGAATCTGCATATGCGACGCGTGCGTGTTTCTAATTATTCGAATGCTGCAGTCGATTTTCCATTTGATTTGATTTCGTTTCACAATAGGAAGCAAGTTTTATTATTTCTGCGTGAGAAAGGAAGAAAGAAACATAAAGACGAAGAAGTTGAAGAATCGATTGATTTAAATTGATCCTGTCTATTTGTTAAAATAAAATTTACATCGAATCTGTGAATATCCACTTTTCAATGAAAATGATCATTGCGATACAACTTCAGGTCAAATCAAAGGATTACGACGAATCTCTTAACATCTGTTTCCGTGCAATAATTACCGATGTTTTTAATTAGCTACAATAAGATTTATAATTGTGAATGAGCGTATGATCCTCGTGAAATATTCTATGGAAATTCAGTGAACGATACTTGAATGAAACGTTAATATTCCAAGATCTTTCGTTCAAAATCTAATTGTTAATTGCCGTAGATGCGCGTAATTATAGACACACGGCCCATGGCATTCATATTCATAAATCATAGTACGTTGATTCTCAATTCAGGGGACGACATTTTTATCAATTGCAGCTAATTGAATTTAAACGCGATTTAATTTGCAAATCTTGTTCCGTGGACATTGCGCGGTAATTGATGATTCATAAACTCATCATTCAACATCGCGTCATTTCCGCCACCATAAAACGGTGTGGATGAATGACGTGTATGTGTGAAAAAGCGTTCTACCATTCACTAGCATTCGCCAAGGTTCTACTGATTATCTATTCTTCTGTTCACACTGTGAGCCATAAAGTAATCTTCTCGATTCATACATGTTTTTCATTGCTCTTCAAAGTGTAATCAAACAATTGTAAATCACGATATTGCTGATAACATCTCCCCCCCCTCTCTCTCTCTCTTTCGATATTATTTATTTGGGAAACTTTTGTATTTTCGAGGATTTTTGCAGACGAATTCTGATGGGATTTTCGTTTAGGAATTTCCAAGTATTTCATAACAATTGACCTGAATTTCCTTCTAAATTACAGTAATTCGCATAACCATTCTCTTGTCGTCTCGAGTGTTCATCATTTGCATGTAAATCCTTCGAAATCAATAGCTTTTTGTCGTCGATTGTGGTTAAAACGAACGGTCGATTATCGAATAAACATGAAACACACGCATATAGGCGCATATAGACACATGGACATGTATATTTTTATTAATTTTTCGATATGAGATTGACCGACAACGCATTATGAATCGGAGATTATTATTAAAAAATTCAAAATTTCTTATCGACGAGGATGTATCAGTGATCGATTAACGCTACTCCTTCGAAAACGTGGATTTTCTTAAAAGTTCCATTGGTTGCAGCGTTTCACCTTAGCAAAGAGTATGGTCAACCTACAGGATACGGTGGAGGCGGACCATATGGAAGTTATCTTGGTGGTTCGATTTATGGTCCTGGCACGGTATATCGTGGGACAGGCTTGAGCTCGGGATATCTAAATCCAGGCTATAGAGGCTATCCAGTGGGTGGGCCAAGTGGAATTATCGGGGGCGGCCATATAGGGTGAGGTTTCAGCACAATTCATAAATCTGTCACGTGGCTGACTTTTTAAGGAAGTGGTTTGTATAGTATGAATAAATTCGCAACGAATACGTGTTAGGAAGAATTTGCAATAACTTATTAACATAACAAAAGAGTCGCGGTCGAGAACGTAGCAGTTCTTCCCGTATAGAAAATCATTTACTCTCGATTCGAAGGTTTATTCCATGCATCTTCGAATTTCCTGGAATTTATATTTAATATCTAAATTATTGAATTTCATTCGCAATATTCCACATTTTACACGCCACACAACTACAGGCCAGTACTCGAAGATATTTTTTCCAGCATACAAGGTGCGGACGAACAACGTCTAAAGGCGACCACGATATGACTTTGGAGAAAATCGAGTTTGAAAATTTATCGGGTTCAGTTGAACATGGTTAATCGCGAACTGGAGGCGACTAACTAAATAATCTACAGGAGGATCATTCTACGTGTGAAAATAAGCTGAAAATGTAGAATAAGATTTTTTTCTCAACACGCCTCCGAGAAAAATAAATTTAAAAATTTACCAAGCGGATTCTTAACCAAACAATAAATAAATCCTTAAACGGGAAAATTTTATTCTACACTTTCGATTTATTTTCACACGTACAATGATCTGTCGATTATTTAGTCTTGCCCAGTCTCGAACTAATCAATATTCAAGTATACTCAATAAACTTTCAAATTTGGTTGTCTCGAGAACTAAGCCGAGAATGAACAAATGTTATTCTATATTTTTCCTTATTTTTTCCACGAGCAATTTCGATCAGATCCTTCTATGAATATTTTCCCAAGTAATGCGTGGTTCTATTAAAAAAAACGTAAACGCGAGAGTTTAACGACACTGATTTTGATCGATAGCGTGCGCCACGTTATTTCTCTTCGCTCGAACTAACGATTCAAGATTTTTTAATCTTTTGATACCAGGTACGGCTATTACGGAAACATTGGGTACAATCCGGGATATAGAGGCTATGGATACGGGGGTTACGGAGGATATGGTGGAAGCGCATTAGGGGGCTATGCTGGGTATGGCAGTGGATATGCTCCAGGTGGTTACGGTTCTGGTACCTACGACGATGGATACTATGGGTATGGTGGACGCGATAGTTACGGACGTTACGGTGGATTAGATGGTTATGGGCGTTACGGTGGATCAGATGGGTATGGTTATGGGTATGGAACTGGATATAGTGGGTACGGAGGATCGAATTATGGATCCTCGTATAACGTAAGAAGCAACTACGATCCGTATCGCAGCACCAATTATGGAAGCTACGTTGGTAATCCATCGGGATACAGAGGTTATTCTTAAGTAGAACGAGGAGTATCGTAATTTACAATACATTTTGCCTTTTTAACAAAGGATGCAGTGCAATCATTACAGCAGTATTTGCCAATACTGGGTTTAACTGAGCATGTGGCGTGCAAAGTTTCGTTAATATTAATATTAGTTATTAATCTGTATTAACATTGATAGATTGTCATTTTGTATTATTATGATTGATATTTCGTGAATAATGTATCTGATAATAATAAAGACAGATCGGTTATTAAAGCTACCTATCCATTTATTCGTGGAGAGTAGGGAGACAATATTTTTGTTTTTCAGTGTATTTGTTTTTTTTTATAGTTGAGGGATGTTAATGGTCTTCTTTTAAATAAGATCGATTTAGGATGTTTGATGATTAGTTTTATTTAGGCAAAAATGCATGATTCATGCTTATAAGGAACATTGGATGAACGTAATATCGATATGTACAATTATGTATAATTTATTGAAAATTTCGTCGACCACTATGCTACGGAAGAAGACATATACTACGTATCTTATAGCCAATGTACAAATAGAATTATTTTGTTAAGATATCGAGCATGTACAGTTAAATATGAAGTTTAATCAAGTTCGATTTTTAACAATCCACGTTATTCGCGTGAAGTATTCCACGTACCTTAAACCCTATATTTTTTGGAAAAAGATTGATCTTTAAGAATTTTTCTATCCGTGACGACAGTTCTGTACGTGCTCAATAAGAATTATAGTACGTATTAGCACTTGTACGATCAATATTTAACTTCAAGCATACGTTAAACACGAGAATACAGTGAATGATTCCATTTCTCACGATGTTTATACA
Source organism: Bombus fervidus (assembly GCF_041682495.2). Classification (NCBI taxonomy): domain Eukaryota; kingdom Metazoa; phylum Arthropoda; class Insecta; order Hymenoptera; family Apidae; genus Bombus; species Bombus fervidus. Next base: position 6,059,931 of record NC_091532.1, read on the forward strand.
AATTAAATCGAAAGAAGATCTTTAAACGAAGATACAATTAAATATCAGATAGTTTATAATTTTTTACGCAATCAACATCGAGCGAAACGAAATAGTATTCTTGAAATTAAATAATAGATGATATATTATACCTAGAAGGTAAACTAAATATATTTTTTCCATCGTTATAACTACGAAGGGGGAGAACTACGGAAACATTCGAATTCGACGATAATACAAAGGTTGGCTTTACATATGTGTCTCTGTGAGATGACAAACATCGAATACTTTATCCTGCAATAATCCTTACATATCCTGAATTTTTATGAAACATAAACCGGAATATTATTAATTTACTGGTCGCGGAAACGATTCTAGAAACTGTATTCCAGTTTCGTTTCGCTGTCCCCGTCGCTGCAACAAACAGTAACGTTCTATTTTTCAGGTTTAATTATAAAAAAATTGTCCCATAAATTATCATCCGTGTTAAAAGAGAAAAAAGTTAAGTTAAAAGAACGAAAATGCAAATCTGTTATGTACGCTAGCCAGTATGCTACCTCTGGATAACCATAGTCGATCGTTCTAAGTACCACGATCCGTTACTTTCACTCTGTCAGCTTCCACCTAATCCTGTAAGAACGTACAGATTATGGTTACCCATTGCGAGACGATGATTTTTCTCGTTGGTTTTCGATCGTGTCTCTCTTTGGCCATCCTTCAGCTGTCCAGCAGCTGACGGACGGGCAGTGATTCTCCGTTTTACGAACCGTTCCCGCGGAAACTCTCGGCTGTCCCTGTAGCCGAGTGACGAACTAAAATCCGTGAATCGCAATCGCACTCTTCACTTGACGTGCCGACTCTTCGCCCCCCTCCTTTCCGTCCGACGCCGTGCTGAAACATTTAAAAAGCCAAGTTTTGCTTGCCGCAACGCCTCGCGAAGATTCTCTATATTGCCAAGCTGATTCACGCTGAGAAGCTTCGTTTCGATTTTCCCGGTTTGCAAGCCGCACGTGTCGCATGCATATGGGACAGGCATTGCAGAGGGGAACATGTCTTTCATGTTTTCGCTGTCCGTCTCGTCGTTGCCCGGACAGTATGGTACAAATACTACTGGAATGAAGCCAAGCTGACCAATGAGAGGAATGGATGTCGTGCTCGTGGTTGTGACTGTATCGTTTCCAGGCTCGACAAGGTAACAGGGACAGGTTTCAGGGTCTGGCCCTACAGACTGCTCGTAGGGCTTGATATTGATCGGATTCGGTGGCTGAACACCGATCGCAGCGAACTCGAAGCTCGGTTCGCTAGATTTTTCGGATAATTGGTTTACCTGTTTGATAAGCGCGGCGGTATTTTCTTCGGGGCTCGTTTCTATTCGAATCACCGGTTCGCTCAATTTCGTCACTTGTTGGGCATATTTACGATTCTCGCGAGAGCCCTGTTGCAATCTTTCTCGGCTGGAGTATTTCGCATTAGTGGTAGGACCCACTCCGTCGTAAACAGTTTGAGGAGTTTGCGATACAATTTTCTTAAGATCTTCGTAGTTACTTCGGTCTTCCTGTTCTGTGTATTTACGCAATTCCTTTCGTTGCGTTTGCAGCAAGGAATTAATTTCGTCCGCATTTTGGTTCACTTGTCCTGTCTGATAACCGGGTCTCTGGGATCGATTTCCAAACTGGGAGTCTATATATCTATCCTTTACTCCTATGGGACCGCTTATCTTGCTTGGATATGTAACCGTTGTAGATTCGACGTTCTTTTCGTAGCCTTCATTCGAAGTTTCATTATTGAAATATTTCAATTCGAACTTAGAGTTAGAGGTTAACCGTTCTACTTGCTTCTGTCCATACAACGGATAAACGTAAGAGGATGGAGTCGTAGGTTCGTAATACTTGATGGGATATTGAATTTTAATTGGTCCTTCGTAGTGTGGACGAGTTGTTGGGTGAGCTCCAGGCACGTAGTCGGGATCACCAGGCCATGGCCCATCTGGACCGGGTGAACCTGTCGGCCATGGACCATCTGGACCAGGAGGTCCATCGCCACCTATACCTCCTACTCCTCCAATTCCACCTTCAGGGCCTCCTGGCCCGCCTGGTCCACCTGGACCGCTTGGTCCTTGTGGACCATCCGGACCATTGGGCCATGGACCATTGGGACCATCTGGACCTACACCACCAATTGGGCCTTCATGCCCGGGAGGATATCCTGGATATGGGGGATACGGAGGCTGATCTGAAACAGCAAAATAAAACTTTATAATTCTAGTGGACTATATATTAATAAAAAATAAAAAAAATATTTCTATTATACTAGAAGTTCTACTCGTTTGTTAAATTGGACATGGAGATATAAAATTTACATACCTGGTGTTGATGATCCGGGATGTCCATGATGTCCAGGTTTCCCAGGCTTTCCAGGGACCTCTGGATAGGGCGGTGTTCCAGGGTATCCTGGTTGCGGTGGAATGGGTGGAGAACCGGGAGTTCCAGGAGTTCCAGGAATGCCTGGTACGCCTGGAGTGCCAGGATATCCAGGGTGAGGTGGGACAGGTGGAACCCCAGGAATCCCAGGCTTTCCTGGCCTGCCTGGCTTGCCAGGTTTACCAGGTTTTCCAGGAATACCTGGTATTCCAGGAGTTCCTGGCGTACCGGGGGTACCGGGATAACCTGGTTGTGAAGGTATTGGTGGAGTCCCGGGTGTACCAGGAATTCCTGGCGTACCGGGGATACCGGGATAACCTGGCTGTGGAGGTATTGGTGGAGTCCCGGGTGTTCCAGGAATTCCTGGCGTACCGGGGATACCGGGATAACCTGGCTGTGGAGGTATTGGTGGAGTTCCGGGTGTTCCAGGAGTTCCTGGCGTACCAGGGATGCCGGGATAACCTGGCTGTGGAGGTATTGGTGGAATTCCGGGTATTCCAGGAATTCCTGGCGTTCCGGGGATACCGGGATAACCTGGTTGTGGAGGTATTGGTGGAGTTCCGGGAATGCCGGGATAACCTGGCTGTGGAGGTATTGGCGGAGTTCCGGGTGTTCCAGGAGTTCCTGGCGTACCAGGGATGCCGGGATAACCTGGTTGTGGAGGTATTGGTGGAGTTCCGGGTATTCCAGGAGTTCCTGGCGTTCCGGGGATGCCGGGATAACCTGGTTGTGGAGGTATTGGTGGAGTCCCGGGGGTTCCGGGAATTCCTGGCGTACCGGGGATTCCGGGATAACCTGGCTGTGGAGGTATTGGTGGAGTTCCGGGAATGCCGGGATAACCTGGCTGTGGAGGTATTGGCGGAGTTCCGGGTGTTCCAGGAGTTCCTGGCGTACCAGGGATGCCGGGATAACCTGGTTGTGGAGGTATTGGTGGAGTTCCGGGTATTCCAGGAGTTCCTGGCCTACCGGGAGTGCCAGGTAGTCCTGGCGTACCAGGAGAACCAGGATGACCCGGACTTCCTGGTGAACCGGGACTTCCAGGGTAACCAGGATGTGATGGATGTCCAGGTTTGCCCGGTTTGACAGGTTTGCCAGGTTTGCCAGGTCTGCCAGGTTTACCGGGTATTCCGGGTGTTCCAGGCAATCCGGGGACGCCTGGACTGCCAGGGGAGCCAGGATATTCAGGAGATGGGGGATATGGCGGTGGATGTGGTTTGTCGGGAGTTTCTGGAGTTTCGGATGAACCAGGATATGGTGGTTGTTCTGGAATTGCTGGGACACCAGGTTTCCCAGGTTTCCCGGGTTTCCCAGGTTTCCCAGGTTTGCCCGGTATTCCTGGTGCACCAGGATATCCTGGTTGCGCTGGGCCACCAGGTATTCCAGGCGTTCCGGGATATCCAGGTTGAGCTGGTGTTCCAGGATATCCGGGTTGTCCTGGCGTTCCAGGTGTGCCAGGAGTGCCGGGTGTTCCGGGTTTGCCTGGGTATCCAGGTTGAGGTGGTGTTCCAGGATAGCCGGGTTGTCCTGGCGTTCCAGGTGTTCCAGGAGTGCCAGGCGTACCTGGGTATGCAGGTTGAGGTGGTGTTCCAGGATATCCGGGTTGTCCAGGCGTTCCAGGTGTGCCAGGAGTGCCTGGGTATCCAGGTTGAGGTGGCGTTCCAGGTGTACCAGGCGCGCCGGGTGTTCCGGGTTTGCCTGGGTATGCAGGTTGAGGTGGTGTTCCAGGATAGCCGGGTTGTCCTGGCGTTCCAGGTGTTCCAGGAGTGCCAGGCGTACCTGGGTATGCAGGTTGAGGTGGTGTTCCAGGATATCCGGGTTGTCCTGGCGTTCCAGGTGTGCCAGGAGTGCCTGGGTATCCAGGTTGAGGTGGCGTTCCAGGTGTACCAGGCGCGCCGGGTGTTCCGGGTTTGCCTGGGTATCCAGGTTGAGGTGGTGTTCCAGGATAGCCGGGTTGTCCTGGCGTTCCAGGTGTTCCAGGAGTGCCAGGCGTGCCAGGGTATCCAGGTTGAGGTGGTGTTCCAGGATATGGCGGCTGTCCTGGTGTTCCGGGTGTACCAGGCGTCCCTGGGTATCCAGGTTGAGGTGGTGTTCCAGGATATCCTGGCGTTCCAGGTGTGCCAGGAGTGCCAGGCCTGCCTGGGTATCCAGGTTGAGGTGGTGTTCCAGGATATGGCGGCTGTCCTGGTGTTCCGGGTGTGCCAGGAGTGACTGGGTATCCAGGTTGAGGTGGCGTTCCAGGTGTACCAGGCGCGCCGGGTGTTCCGGGTTTGCCTGGGTATCCAGGTTGAGGTGGCGTTCCAGGTGTACCAGGCGCGTCAGGTGTTCCTGGGTAGCCAGGTTGTCCTGGCGTTCCGGGTGTGCCAGGAGTGCCAGGTGTTCCGGGTTTGCCTGGATATCCAGGTTGTGGTGGTGTTCCAGGATATCCTGGCGTTCCAGGTGTGCCAGGAGTGCCAGGCCTGCCTGGGTATCCAGGTTGAGGTGGTGTTCCAGGATATGGCGGCTGTCCTGGTGTTCCGGGTGTACCAGGCGTTCCAGGTGTGCCAGGCTTGCCAGGGTATCCAGGTTGCGGTGGTGTTCCAGGATAGCCGGGTTGTCCTGGCGTACCAGGAGTGCCAGGTGTCCCGGGTTTGCCTGGGTATCCGGGTTGGGGTGGTGTTCCTGGATATCCCGGTGTTCCCGGTGTTCCAGGAGTGCCAGGCGTCCCTGGGTATCCAGGTTGAGGTGGTGTTCCAGGATATCCGGGTTGTCCTGGCGTTCCGGGCGTACCTGGCGTTCCAGGTGTTCCAGGTTTGCCTGGGTATCCAGGTTGAGGTGGCGTTCCAGGTGTACCAGGCGTGCCAGGTGTTCCTGGGTATCCAGGTTGGGGCGGTTTTCCAGGGTAGCCGGGTTGTCCTGGCGTTCCGGGTGTGCCAGGAGTGCCAGGTGTGCCAGGCTTGCCAGGGTATCCAGGTTGCGGTGGTGTTCCAGGGTAGCCGGGTTGTCCTGGCGTTCCGGGTGTACCAGGTGTTCCTGGGTATCCAGGTTGGGGCGGTTTTCCAGGGTAGCCGGGTTGTCCTGGCGTTCCGGGTGTGCCGGGAGTGCCAGGTGTGCCAGGCTTGCCAGGGTATCCAGGTTGCGGTGGTGTTCCAGGGTAGCCGGGTTGTCCTGGCGTTCCGGGTGTACCAGGCGTGCCAGGGTATCCAGGTTGAGGTGGTGTTCCAGGATATCCTGGCGTTCCAGGTGTGCCAGGAGTGCCAGGCGTGCCTGGATATCCAGGTTGAGGTGGCGTTCCAGGATATCCGGGTTGTCCGGGAGTTCCAGGTGTGCCAGGTGTTCCAGGTTTGCCTGGATATCCAGGTTGTGGTGGTGTTCCAGGATATCCGGGTGTTCCCGGTGTGCCAGGAGTGCCAGGAGTTCCGGGTTTGCCTGGGTATCCAGGTTGTGGTGGTGTTCCAGGATATCCTGGCGTTCCAGGTGTGCCAGGAGTGCCAGGCGTGCCTGGATATCCAGGTTGAGGTGGCGTTCCAGGATATCCGGGTTGTCCTGGTGTTCCGGGTGTACCAGGCGTTCCAGGTGTGCCAGGCTTGCCAGGGTATCCAGGTTGAGGTGGTGTTCCAGGGTAGCCAGGTTGTCCAGGCGTTCCGGGTATACTAGGCGTGCCTGGTGTGCCTGGGTATCCAGGTTGGGGCGGTTTTCCGGGGTAGCCAGGTTGTCCAGGCGTTCCGGGTGTACTAGGCGTGCCTGGTGTGCCTGGGTATCCAGGTTGGGGCGGTTTTCCGGGGTAGCCGGGTTGTCCTGGTGTTCCGGGTGTACCAGGCGTTCCTGGGTATCCAGGTTGGGGCGGTTTTCCAGGGTAACCGGGTTGTCCTGGCGTTCCGGGTGTTCCAGGCGTGCCAGGTGTGCCGGGACTGCCGGGTTGGGGCGGTTTTCCAGGATGCCCGGGTTGTCCTGGCGTTCCAGGTGTGCCAGGAGTGCCAGGTGTTCCGGGTTTACCTGGGTATCCAGGTTGGGGAGGCTTTCCGGGGTAACCGGGTTGTCCAGGAGTTCCGGGTGTACCTGGCGTGCCAGGTGTGCCGGGGCTTCCAGGGTGGGGCGGTTTTCCAGGGTAGCCGGGTTGTCCTGGCGTTCCAGGTGTGCCAGGAGTGCCAGGTGTTCCGGGTTTACCTGGGTATCCAGGTTGGGGAGGCTTTCCGGGATATCCTGGCGTTCCAGGAGTGCCAGGTGTGCCAGGCGTGCCTGGATATCCAGGTTGAGGTGGTGTTCCAGGATACCCGGGTTGTCCTGGCGTTCCAGGTGTGCCAGGAGTGCCGGGTGTTCCGGGTTTGCCTGGGTATCCAGGCTGTGGAGGCGTTCCAGGGTAGCCGGGTTGTCCTGGAGTTCCAGGTGTGCCAGGTGTTCCAGGTTTGCCTGGACTGCCGGGTTGGGGCGGTTTTCCAGGGTAGCCGGGTTGTCCTGGCGTTCCAGGTGTGCCAGGAGTGCCAGGTGTTCCGGGTTTACCTGGGTATCCAGGTTGGGGAGGCTTTCCGGGATATCCTGGCGTTCCAGGAGTGCCAGGTGTGCCAGGCGTGCCTGGATATCCAGGTTGAGGTGGTGTTCCAGGATACCCGGGTTGTCCTGGCGTTCCAGGTGTGCCAGGAGTGCCGGGTGTTCCGGGTTTGCCTGGGTATCCAGGCTGTGGAGGCGTTCCAGGGTAGCCGGGTTGTCCTGGAGTTCCAGGTGTGCCAGGTGTTCCAGGTTTGCCTGGATATCCAGGTTGTGGTGGTGTTCCAGGATATCCGGGTGTTCCCGGTGTGCCAGGAGTGCCAGGAGTTCCGGGTTTGCCTGGATATCCAGGTTGAGATGGCGTTCCAGGAGTGCCAGGAGTGCCAGGCGTGCCTGGATATCCAGGTTGAGATGGCGTTCCAGGATATGCGGGTTGTCCTGGTGTTCCGGGTGTACCAGGTGTTCCAGGTGTGCCAGGCTTTCCGGGGTATCCAGGTTGCGGCGGTGTTCCAGGGTAGCCGGGTTGTCCTGGCGTTCCGGGTGTACCAGGCGTGCCAGGTGTGCCTGGATAACCAGGTTGCGGTGGTGTTCCAGGATATCCGGGTTGCCCTGGCGTTCCAGGTGTGCCAGGAGTGCCGGGTGTTCCGGGTTTGCCTGGGTATCCTGGCTGTGGAGGCGTTCCAGGGTAGCCGGGTTTTCCTGGAGTTCCTGGCGTTCCAGGTGTGCCAGGAGTGCCTGGGTATCCAGGTTGAGGTGGCGTTCCAGGTGTTCCTGGAGTGCCAGGCGTCCCTGGGTATCCAGGTTGAGGTGGTGTTCCAGGATATCCGGGTTGTCCTGGCGTTCCGGGCGTACCTGGCGTTCCAGGTGTTCCAGGTTTGCCTGGGTATCCAGGTTGAGGTGGCGTTCCAGGTGTACCAGGTGTGCCAGGTGTTCCTGGGTATCCAGGTTGTGGCGGTGTTCCAGGGTAGCCGGGTTGTCCTGGCGTTCCGGGTGTGCCAGGAGTGCCAGGAGTGCCAGGTGTCCCGGGTTTGCCTGGGTATCCGGGTTGGGGTGGTGTTCCTGGATATCCCGGTGTTCCCGGTGTACCAGGTGTTCCAGGTATGCCTGGGAATCCAGGTTGCGGTGGTGTTCCAGGATACCCGGGTTGTCCTGGCGTTCCAGGTGTGCCAGGAGTGCCGGGTGTTCCGGGTTTGCCTGGGTATCCGGGTTGGGGTGGTGTTCCTGGATATCCCGGTGTTCCCGGTGTACCAGGTGTTCCAGGTATGCCTGGATATCCAGGTTGTGGTGGTGTTCCAGGATAGCCTGGTGTTCCCGGTGTACCAGGTGTTCCAGGTATGCCTGGGTATCCAGGTTGTGGCGGTGTTCCAGGGTAGCCGGGTTGTCCTGGCGTTCCGGGTGTGCCAGGAGTGCCAGGTGTTCCGGGTTTGCCTGGGTATCCGGGTTGGTGTGGTGTTCCTGGATATCCCGGTGTTCCCGGTGTACCAGGTGTTCCAGGTGTGCCTGGGAATCCAGGTTGCGGTGGTGTTCCAGGGTAGCCGGGTTGTCCTGGCGTTCCGGGTGTACCAGGCGTGCCTGGTATACCAGGAGTTCCTGGTTTGCCTGGATATCCTGGTTGTGATGGTGTTTCCGGCATTCCGGGATATCCTGTAATTGAAGTTTTTGTATGTGTTATAGATGTGGTTTCTAGTTTCGTGCTAGTATTCTTTCAGCGCATATTGTTTGTTTCGTATAGTATCGACGTTTGCCATTGTGTCATGTTGTGCATACCAGGCTTATTTGGATATTCCGTTTGTTTTGGTGGTTTCTGTAGTTTACCTGGTTGTGTCAGCGTTCCGCCAATGATTGATCCGTTTGTTCTTGGTCTTTTGTGTTATGTTATGTTTGTGTTTTCGTTTCGCACTTTGTTTGCTTGTGTGTTATTTATATGAATAGTGATTTACCTGGTATTGGTACGACGGTTGATCCAGAACCCGTTCCATCGAATTGTCTACATATTTCTGGGAAATACAAATTTGCCCATTCTGTAATCACTCCATGATGATCGTGATGATCATCATGTTCCTGATGATGTTGTCCTGTGTCATCTTCGTGGTGATGTTCGTGTTCATGAAGGAACAATTCAACCGAGTTTCCTGGTTGAACAACTCGATATCCCCAACCATCGCTGATGTAAAACGTTGTTTTCAGCTTTCCAAATGGATCAATATATCCATAGCATCCATACGTGATGTCGTCTGGACCGCGTACCTCGTGATGAAATTGGCCGTTGGGACTTACTTCATAGCCGTAATTATATGCATCTGGTAGGAAGAATAATAATATATTCAAATTATTCCCCAATATACTGTCATGAATAAACGATATACTCACTCGAATAGAAATCTTGATTTAGGTATTGAATTTTCTGCTCGTCACTGATGTTCAATATTACTTCTCTACTCTGCCTGCTTCCTTGTTGCTGTGTGTATTGCAACAGAGATGTGGCAATCACCTATTGCAGATGAATTCACGATTAATTAGTAAAAAAATTGTGTTTTATTATTACAATATTCGTTTGCATTTTATTTTTTGAATTATATAGTTATGGCACTGGGTTTTAGAAGGCTGATTATAAATCAGTAGAAAGCTATAAATAATACAGTTTGTTATTCTAATACGCATGTAACTCAAACTATATGATCAATTAATCAGGAACGATAATTAAGCACGAAATTAGCCAACTTGTTTTTCGCTAGGTGGACTTTAGCTGGACTAATCTTGTTCACCTTTTAAAAGCTTAGCAAAGATTCACTAACAGATCGACTCGTCATCTTAAATGTCAAGTCGACCGCTTGAAGTTCAGAAATATGCTTGCTGAAAAACATGCAACTACAGTTTACTCTAAAAATTACTTCCCTTTTGATTTTAAACAATCAGTTAAATGACATATTTCACGTTATATTTCAATTTTTTAAATTTTCTTTCATCGTGAATCAGTTATATAGGTATAACTGAAAATGACATACAAAATCTAATTTTCTATTGCCCCTGGGCTTCGATTCATTTCTGACTTTAAAAATTTCAATAAGTTTATACACATTCTTTATTTTGATATTTCCTAACATAAATCAGAAATATTTAGATTAAATTTTGTTCTCTTAAAATATTTTAAGAATACTGTTTCACTATTAAAATACATATAAAAAAAAAAGAAAAGTCTAAAAAGAGGTTTTGCTATTACTTTACGACCATTATTTTTGTTCATGCGCTCTTAATGAACACGTTATCCCATCTTCGTACACGCATAAAACAAGATTGTACCACGAAATCGTTGTACTACGCTTAATTTCGCTTTTTTTTTTGTCATTAACAATAACGTTTAATCTTCTTATAAAAGTCAACTTATTGAGTTCTGTAATTATTTCCACGTGCTTAATGCTGGAAAAGTCTGTTTCGTTCGCGTTACTGTTTAGGATAATTAAAAAATAAAGTCGCGTAATCTTTCAATGGAACATCATCGTGTTCCTCGGTGGAAAGATAAACATCTCAGGAACATCGACAATCCTTATAACGTTTTACATTTCAAGTGCTTCTTCCCCGAAGAAATTTTATTTCAAAATAATGAGGTCAATGAGGCTTGTACGATTTACGTCGACAAGCCACAGTCGGAGGATAAAAATCGTCCAAATTTATTGCTTCTGCTTGGACGTTCATATTACTACTATTGGCGTTATTGCAGTCACAGTGCGTCATTTTATCTCCCACGTTTTTTTATTATATCCTGAAACCACTGAACGATCATGGACGCGATATGCATAGTAAAAGGACGAAAAATTTCTTTTTATTCATAAAGATTTATTCGTTATGATCATAAGAATCATTTTTATTGCTCTACGCTCGTCGTAGTGTTAGTGAACTTTCTTCGACTTTATAGTGAAGCTGCTTCGTTACTTTCGACGATGTTACGATGGTACAGTGAGATAACAATGCGACAATTAACATGTAAATTTTATATGGACGATGATATAACGAGATATTTCTGCTTTATGTGTTCTTCGCACTATACACATTGTTATTAAATTATGGTTTCTACGCGTTGCGATTAAAAAATTGTTTAGGCACCGCTTAGTGAAACTTAAAGGATACAGTAACAAAGGTACCCCAAGTACAATAAAACTAAGCTTCAGAAGCTTAAAGGAATGCAGAATAGAGACTTTCACGGAGCCGAAGTAAAAATATATTGCGGTATAATCGTAATAGAAATATTTTTTAGAATTTTAACATTAAAAAGGTCAGATGGAACGAATTGATTCATTACTAAAGCAAACATTACGATTTTCATTAATAGGAATAATTAATTGAAAGTTATATTTTATCGGATAACAGGAGATTATGTTTATGCTAAAGAAAACTATCCCAGGCAAACGAGACGCTGGTCTTCTTTAACGTTAAATAACATTCATAATATTTCATTAAAGCGTTAATTAGTAAATTGAAAGTTTAAGTAGCTTATCTGAATATTCCATTACGCGAATCCTGTCCTGTTTATCAACGCCCACGCGTGTCAACCGAAAGTGAAATTTCGAAGCAGTTTCTGTGCGATATCTCGGCCAATTCTATCCAACGAGTTTAGATTCACATTGTCTGCTTGCGTATTTATCGATTATCGCGGATCGATAGCGAACAGGAATTATTAATCGCGTTATAGGTTTGAAAAAATACGACTTTCCATTACTTTCGTTCGACTTCCGATTTTCATTCGATTTATGTCTGATCTGGTTATTGGTATACGAGCATTTTTACGGTGTTTAAGAAATATCGGTGTCAGATATAATGGCTGGAAAAGAAGTTACGAGCAGAAAATACAAGATATTCGTTGCAAACATATACTTCAACGAGATGACAAGATTCTAATCCTTTACAAAATTCTAATTCTAAATAGATCTTTCTTAACTTTTGCTATGAATTTTCCCAACGTTCTAATCATTGCAAGTCACACTTGCTGTGTATCAAAGCGTTTGAAAGGGTAGCCAGTTAATAGAGACGTTTGTTATAACACGCGTCTCCTCGTTCGTGACGTTAAAACACGCTTGGAATTATCAACTTATACTCGTAATCATGATTGATGATTGCTTAGTTACGGGTTCCACCCACATGAAAGGCAATTGAAACGCTACTTTATTCTTTTCAAGTATTTTTGACAGTCCTATTCAATCAGATTAATGATACCTTGCTCAGCTCTAATCACTGATTTCAACTAGAATCCTGTGATTTATGCACGCGAAGTAATAAGTCAATAAAGAAATGAAACAGATACAAATTGGCATTGAGCAATGGGTCGCGCGAGCCTTCGCGGTAAAACGGTACGTATAAAAAAATGGCTGATAAAAAGACGTTTATTTTCTTCTGCTTATTTTGCATAAAATTTGCCAGGCTTTCCATTCCTAAGCGTCATAATACGACGATCAAGGAATGTGCCGTTGAATCGATTAGATAGAAGATTGATGGAAAGAATGATGCATTTTCTGGAATGTCACCTTATCGATCCAGCTATTATTAAGAAATCCTAACACGATCGATCACCAATTGAACAATAATCTCTGTGAAAATATTCATCTATAGAAACTGTTTATGCATATACGAACTAGTTCCAGCATATTCTCAATGGTATCAAGAACGCTGGTACCATCGATCTCCGATCGTATTTCCGTTCTGATATTTCTGCAACAACGCGTCAAATGAAACATTCCAAAACGTACAACTTCTACAATAGTCGACATCAAATATAAGAACGATTTAATATACGTTTGAGAGATGTACGATAACATCTGATCATTGGTAAAAGTGGTTTCTAAATTTGACAGGTGACGCGTATCGCTTTCTTTCCATGCCTTGCAAATCGCGAACCCTTTCTCGCCCCACGTCCCAATCCACGTCGATCGAACAAGCTGCGAAAGCAAATTGACTCGGCAGGTTCGCTCCTCCTTGACGAGTACGAGAAATCAATCGCCGCGTACAACCACGTAGTTTCACCCATGAATAATAAACGAAGAGGTCGTCTGGACGCTGAAAGCGCGAGCATTCGATCGCGAAACATCTCGTTCGGCACGAGGTCGACCTAGATCGTTGTGAGAAGTGGCACGATCGTTCGTATCCTGCTAGGACGTTCTTTGCCGCGTGATCGATGATGTCAGACAGCCGTATCGTTCCACCTACGAAAAGGGAAAGTGAGATCCCGAGTAGCTCTTCTTCCCGACCATCGCTTCGCCATATCTCGCCTTCTGTATATGCAGTCTTTCGTGTGTGGTGGGAAAGGTTAATATATGCCAACGGTCGACCTGCCCTGCGCCGTGAATCAAACGTCGCCTGTTAATCCCTCTGGTATTCGTGCCGGCGCGATATTTTAGTGGACAATGGTAAATCAAGGATCGAACCCCAGGCAGTAACCATCCGCGTTTACGCGCTTCACCGGCTGTCAAGATTAACATCGTGTCGCGTCGCTCAGCCGTCTTCAGGATACAGACGGACATAAACCCACATTGGGAACCGGTGAAGATTTCGCGCGACTCGAGGACGTCCAAGAACGCGCGAAAGGCAGTTGATCGATCGTGGTTCGGTCGATCGAAACGAATGTTTCGCTAAGGAAATCACAAAAAGTATTCGGACAATTGTAAAAAAGTTCGATGCACACACGTTGCGCGTGTCATGTAAAATATGTTGAAATTTCGTTTGCACCGCGATGAGACACGCGAGTATACTTTTTGTTTTCTTTTTCCTTTTCTGTCTTTTTGTTGATGTGCTGGATATGGTCAAATTATTTTGATAGAACGCCGTACGCTTTTGAATTTGTAGACCCCAGCTGCGGTATGAGGGAGCGATTTTCTTGCTCGTGTATTAAAGGACGAAAGACGAAAGAGTTCCGGTGGTTGAAATTCTTGCGAATAAAAGAGCATTACACATATGTGTACATTGGCGAATATCGTTCCCATGTACGTATTTCGGATTGTTTATTCTGCATTCCTGTTGCTTTCATCTCGATTCACTGTTGTTGATTTTGAATATTAGGTGCGCGCGAAGTTATTTCCCGAGGGAAATGTTATTACGAATAATTACTGTTTAATAAATATTTATATGGTATGGAACATGTTTAAATGGTAAATATGCAGCGTGATAGTTTCAGTGTTCGTATCTCAAAAACGATAAATGATCACGTTTGTGATTACATTGAAAATGATTAGTCTCATATTAAAATACTTTGATTAACTATCAAGCAAAAAGTTATTACATTTTCCCTGTCGTCTTTCTTTACGATAACTCGTTCTATAAACTATATATTTTTTCTTCCAAGATAATAATCCGTAGCCTCATAAATTATCTGTAAATTAATAGACCCAGTCCCGCTGTGAATTGCCATTAAAAACCTAATTATAATTCTCGATGCGGTACCAGCATCGTAAAACCGAGTATTAGAGATTATTCACGGAACAGCGATGAAATGGCACGTAAACGAATGCAGATTATCGAAAGATGAAGCGGCGTTTATCGAATAGGGCATCTGTAATTATACGTATGATTTTCAGGCGAAGAAACGTGGATCTGTTTGAATGTCCACGTGACGAGGATTGTCCCGGCCGATCGAGACAGTCGTCGAACCCTTAAAATGGTATTCTATACGTTAAAGGCAAGAAATCTTTCGTGATAATTGAAATAAAACGATCTGTATATCCTTTCGCAGAAACAGAAGGAATTTATTAACGAAGCAGGTAAATTCCGATGAGGAAATTTTATAAATTGTAAAAATTCTTAAAAATTTGATAAAAATGTAAAAAAAAAAAAATTGAGTAAAAATGAATTATTTGCCGATAATTTGTTACCCGTCAAATCACGCTATAGTTAGTTATTATATTATTACGCGGCAAAGTAGTTACCCGTTTATTACCTGGTTTTTCGACGAGAACTCTACAATGGGAAAGGTGATTGGGATTCGTTTCCTCATCGCACGGTGAAGATGCAATCAGTCATAAAATTCATAGCGATAAATTCATACGGCTCTGTCAATAGAATAAATTCTCGATGATATTGATGATTGATAATTGTGAATTACGAGTCAAGGGCCGAACGAACAATCGTAAAAGTTCACGATAATTCATAAATTCGTAGCTTTGTTACGCGTTCTATTTGTTCCGTTTCGTATCGAACTGTGTTTTATTACCTTCGATACAAATCCTCCTTCGTGAAACTTTCGTTTCCTGAGTCATTGGAAATCAGATAACTCGGCCTCATATATCAGTACATTGGAGGATACAGGCATAAAAAATGCTATAAAAATTCGATTATTTATACGTATAAAAACTTTCTCGGTTTATTCATCGTACACCGTCTGTTCGTTAGAAAAGCGACGAAAATAGGAAAAGTAAATTTTTGTGGAAATCTCATCTCGCCCAAATTATCCTCTTAAATATCGCGCGAAACGATTCTTCACGTAGGAAACCGGGAATATCAAAGTGGAAAATTTCATTCGACTTTCGCATTAAATTCCGATTTAACCTGAGGCAGTCGATTTGGTAGCAAAACGAACGCGGTTAGTCGTACTTGGTCGCTTGTTCTGATAACACTATCACGCGGCATCGCATAAAGTCGAACAGTATTGGCTATTATACACGATCTTTTCTATATCTCGTGTCGTGATTGAAACGTTAATTTCCTTTCCAGACGGAGTATGGCGTTCCTAGTCGACCTCGAGTATCGAAAATTGAAAACGAAAGCTAGCTATTAATCGAGTCGGTGGTTAAATGAAGCAGCGTCGCAAATAGTATCTGAGGTACATAAACGATCGTTTAACACGAATTCGTTTCGTTTGGTTTCAGTGGGTGACTGGTGTTTGCGTTTTTAAATAGCACATTTTTAAATCGTGGCCGCGAGTGCCTGGCTGACGACTTCTTGAAAATGAGAACACCGCGAGTAACGAAGAGATACTCGGACCAGAACATCGAGCCATCGTGGTTCAAGGTAAGAAATTGTGCCCATTCGTCACTTCCATATGCGTAGCCTTTTATTTCCAAGCGGCTCTAAGACCTTTGTTGCGTGAACGATTACGCGCAGAACTTACGCACAGTATGTGTCTGCCGCGTCAAATTCTGATTTGTTTAAGTATGCAGCAAGTTCGTGCGATATATTGTACCGAAACAATGGAGGGAAATATAGATTAATTATCGTTGGGCAAGATTATGTACGCGTGGGTAAACGTCATGAGTGGATTTAAGTAAAAGTCAAAGGTGAAGTTATAAAAAGTTAGAGGGCTTTGAAAAGTACGATTCGTTTAAAAAGAATTCTTTCATTTCCACGTTTTTAATCCGCTCTCTTAGTCAAGTATTTTTTAATCGATGGAAAACCTTTTTACATAAGAAAGAAATAATAGGCTTTTAAACGCGATAGCGTTTCCCGATAATACCAACATCGCTTAAACCGATTTTCACACGGCAATATCGTAACAAGCTCGATGATCTCTGTCAAAGAGAAATAACACAACGATATCATCCGTGACTTGTGTTCGCGCGCGGATAGCCGGAATATTGCAAAATGAAAACAGAGAATCGTGTAACACGGTTATGAGAAAATTACAAGCGTATGTAAGATCTTCGAAATCTTATTAAGTCTCGACAGATATCGTTAATTAAAGCGTGTGAACGCATAATGGTTACAATTTCTTCTCTCTGAGAAAAAAAGAACGATCGCGGCTGAAAAAGATTGCGGCTGTCGATTGCATAATCGCTCGTATGTGCCACGAAACGCGCTACTCTATTCACGCTCGTCCCGTTCTCCGTTTTCATTTACTCTGTCATTTGCATACAGATGTTGCGCTTTTGCGGTGTATGATCATTATGACAAGTAGAAACTCGAGGGACGTAAAAACAAGTCCGTAAATATGTGTATCTATAATCTTCTCGCGTGGAACATCCTTATTAATTATTCATTCTCCTATCTTATCTTTCGTATCGTGGGTCTGATTTTAATATGCATATAGTTTGTTTCAAAGGTGGAAATTTCATTAACAAAGTCGGTTAATTATTTACAACTTTTCATACTTATGGACATAAGCTCGCGAACAGCCTGTGTTCGAACGCTTGTACAATTCCTTTGTATATGTAATCTTTATATAAACTTTAAGATTTGCCTCCAATTTTTCCGATATGATCCTGGCAGTGGTACCTCGTTATAGTGCTAATGAAATTTTAAAATGTTTCTCATGTAACGTATACCATGTGGACATGAAAGTTTTCCATAAATATTTTGTGTCTAAGTATTTTCGTGAAGCAATGTATATGTATATATATTGTATATATATATAAAGTTAAATAAAAGAGAAGAGTGAAATATAATTATTTCCCGAAGAAAATTTGAAAGAGAAATTTTAAACTTATGAAGATTTAAAATCAATAATTAATATTGTAGATAATATTATAATAACAATAGTACTGTAATACTTAATATAGCAAAGAGAAAGAAGATGTATAATGATGTCTCATTAAATTAATAATAATTGGATCACAGTAGGAAGATAATGAAGAAAAGAATAAAGTCGATTATTGTCTTAACGTGATCCCCATAAAGAGAACGTAACGATCTCTCGTTCACATGCTCCAACAGAAAATAATTACATACAAGTTCTCGTAATCCTGTGACAGGAAAATTCCACTAAACGAGGGACAATTAGCAGAAATCGATACTCTTTGTGCGAATTCATCTCCTACATTACTCATATTCTATTACACACGTTACTCATATCTTTATGTAACTCGACATGATTTTCTTCTTTTTTTTTTTTTTTTTTTAAGTCACTAAAAATTTAAGTCACTAATCAAAGAGAAGGAACAGAAAATGCATATATCGAGCAAATCGTACAGTCATCGGAAGGATTTCCCCGAGACAGGAATTTCCATCAGCAGTTAGAATCTTTATATTTAACATTGCTATTTACACTTTGCACTCTTCCTTAACTGTGTATACAGTTGGTTTTGAAAATAATCGAACATTAGCATAATTTTGACTTCTACGTTTCGTATCCGAAATAAATACAGATAAAACCGCGCTATTGAACGAAAGGACTATCGGACAGTTACCATTTTTCGCGACACGAAAATTCACTTTTTTCCCAACGTTTCTTTCAATATTTAAACAACGGTTTGTTCTAAGGCACAAATTCTTTACTTTCTGAATCTATACACTGTAACACTTCAATATATCACATAACATTCTTGCTGTTTTATCTGTATTTATCTCGGGTATGGAACACAGTAGTAAAAGTTATACTACTATCCGAATATCTTCGAGGCCGACTGTATATGCTCGTGTATCAGACATTAAAATAAAGTTTAATTTTAGTTCGGATACTCCGAGCACCTATCTTTCCTACATGGATAAATTTAAATCTTTACGCAATACCAAAAATTCCTACATTTCTAACTCAATTACTTATAGTGGGCTTCATAAAAATTCTAATCAGTTTGGCATATACAGCTAACATATCCTACATAACGAAATTCGTTTGAATCAGTTCCACTGAAATCTTTCACAACGAACAGTCATTAAATTGCACATCCCTTGGCATGTATTATACCCTTGTTCTGCTTTAAAAGACGAACGTATCTTTAAAATTGTTTTACGTTTGTATCGAAGATTTAATATTAAAACAATTATTCTTTCTTCACACAGACCTATTTGCCTATCTATCGTATCAATTAATCTTCCTAATAATTTAATGCGCGATCGCCTATGGGGTGATACAACATATCAACCCCTAACATGTATAATGTATATCGCGTCATGGATCGGCCCGAGGCTGGACGGTGGCCTCTGTGTCACGAAACACGAATCGGCGCATCATCGCATTCAGTGAAAGTCAGCGGCGAGTTGCGTAATGGAACGTCGATATCGCTTGGAGCCAGGCCTCTGGCCTGGCGATCGTTTATCTTACGGTTTGGCCGCATCGAGCAGATACGCGCGCACAGCCGAGTTTAGGATCATTCAAATCGTTTTCTATTCGGAGAAAGTTCAGAGCAGGCCTGGTTCGTGCGAAATTCATGGCCGAATGGGTTCGAATCGTTGAACACATAGGATAAGACCGAAGCGAGATTGATAAGAATTGATTGGCAATTCGAATAGGAATGATAATAGTAGAAAGAGGAATCGATTTATAGATATTGAACTTGGAATTTATAGGAATGAACTTGGTGATTATTTCAAGGGAAGGGATTAAATGATGAGGATGAAAGACAAAGTAACATTTCTATTGTTTTGTTAAGTTTGAATGGGCGGCACTGCGGTTCAAGTCAGTCGAAGGAGATTCAAATAGATTGGTCAGGCAAGTTAGGTAAGATATTAAAAAATAATCGTAGATATAATTGGAAGAGATGAAATTAAATAAGTTGCAGCTGATATAGATACAACGATCGGTCAAAGTTGTGTGCAATATTAATGAATAATTGTATATTTGATTAAATATTTGTTTAATATCAAGAATATCCGAATGGTGTTTGAATTGCAATGCTCAAACATCAATATCGTATTGTACGATTTGTATTGCGATCGATTACATGGATGCTCGCAGGTTGCGTGCTTCACGGGAATCGTTCTATCCAATGCTCGAAACATCGAGGGATCGTTGTTCCAAAAATCAAGATAACTCGGTGGTCTCGCAACCGACACTGTACGCGACACTTAATCTCCCCCCTTCTTTTCCTTCGTTCATCAACGTAATCGTACTAATTGTTCGTGGAAACAATGGCCGGTTGCGGGAGAAAAGCAATTTAATATCAGAAGGCCAACCGGGATATTACCGAAACCAGATGGAGGCGGTTTGCATTATTGGGAGGATTACGAAAAGAAAGTTAGCTCGATAGGATCTACACGGATTCATTGTCAGCCCGTTGCGGAGGTCGTGGCAACAAGTGTGCGAGGGTTCGACGGTGTTTGTTGCGGCTTTGTGGTTTCTTCTAATGTAAAATCAGACAAAACGCGAATTAATTTATCACATACTGCCTAGCACGTGGAAAATTGAACAACAAAGGAATAGAAAGAAACTTTTTTAATTGAAATACCAGAAATCGAATACTTTTGATATTCGTTTCGGAATATTTATCCGTAACTTCTTTTTAATGGTAACGTTAGCTCGATTATAGAAACCTTTCACGAATATATCATGCGTGTTATATAGAACTTTTTGAAATTTCATTAGCACTATGGTGAAACACGATTATCAAGATTGTATCGATAATGTTTGAAACGAACTTGAAAATGTATATTACAAAATATTTGTCGCAAGCATGCGCTGATTAAAAATCACCGAACTATCTGGTCGGTCAATTATTATCGATTATGTTAGTAAGCAACGATATTCAGCAAATTGTCACAAGAAAACTCTGTCTAAATATCTGCCATTATTTAAAAGGAATAAAACTTCTATTCTCGTGATATCTGTTCCAAAATATTCCCAGTGATGCAACTTTCGATCGTTGCACAGAACTTTCACATTTTCTATCTATTTCCTCCCAGATAAATCCGAAGTAGAAATCTGATTGAATCATTAGCATATTCGTAACGTTACCATCTTGCTTTGTAACACTTGCTTTCTATATCATTGTTTCCTGATTGGACACAGACCATTTTCTGATACCCTGAGTCATGTTCTCTCTGTGAATTTGTAATCTTTCTGCATACCGAAAACATAAGAGACCAAGTCAAATCCTGCGGACAAATTAATCGAAAAGGACATTGTGGCAAAATCAGCGTGGCCGATACACGTGCTCCTCAAACAAGACTTTCTTGCTGTCTAACCTTTAAACATTGTTCCTTGCGCGCGTCTTTCACAACTGAGTTGCAACAAGTTGCTTAATGCTTCGCGTACCAACATTATGTTTTACTGATTACATTAATATATAAATTCTTAGACAAGTTGTACGGCATTTAGTGAACTTTCGCATCGCTTTGAAAGGATCGATTATGGTTTTTCAACTATTTAATTCCGATATAGGCAAGCATTATTAAATAATAATTTTGCTTTTCGCTTGCAATTTACGTTATTGCTCTTTATGTGTTTCCCTGGACACATGTAAATCCTTTTGCTTTTCGATTTGCTTTGTAATTTTCAAAGCTGCCAGTGTAATTAAATAAAAAAAAAAGAAAGAAAAAAAAATGGTGCTCGAAGTAACAATTTCAGTTGGTTTTAGCGCTAGAAATTTAAGAGAAAATAACGTGGTTTATTGTTTGTTACGTTTTAGCAGCGATTTTCTACGCGAATCGAACTTTAATTTCAGAATTCCTCGCCGTGCTTTTGAACCGACTGCAATTTCATTTAAACACCTGCTGTACTCAATTTCAATCACACTTTACAACGATTATACTCTTGATCCCAGCAATCGAATCTTGCGTACATTGGCGAAATAATTTCCATCGTAAGTTACGATTATATGGAAGATATTGCATGATATTTAGCTAGAAGACCTAACGACAAAGGTAAAGGGTAATCGTGAACGTGAGCGTATCGACGATCGAGCATTCAATAAATCATAAAACATAATTACTACCTCAGGGTATCAGCTTTTAGAAAAGTTTCCACGTGAGAGGGTAGCCTTTTGAAATCTGTGTTATTTAGCCAAGTAGTCGGAGCTCGTGACGAGCTTCGTATGTCGTTTCATTAAAGACCCGTCTGTTTGCGAGGCAGTTACGACGAATCGGCAGTTAAACGCGTTTGCAAATTACCTTTTACCTTAGGGTGGCTGGCGCATCTCATTGTACCACCTCGTGGCTATGACAACGAGTTCGACGAAACTTTCAATTCTATTCAGAATTAAATGACGATTGTGGTCAGGTGCATGTGCAAATTGCAAACTTACTCCCTTTATATTCTCAGCACGATTACACATCGTTTAAATGTCTTTCAAATAGGATCTTTTCGCCAAGGGAATTATCTCTCCCGTAAAAAATTCCCTCTACATCTTGCTAATTAAAATTTACTCGTCTGACTGACGTCGCGGTTTTTAATTCTTATTAAACGCTTTTCTGTAACAATAGAGACAGATAGGTTCTTGAAAGTGTTCGAACATTCGTAGCTATCTTTCACTAATACATTATGTACGAAACATTGTGAAATTTCATTAGCACCGTTATGAGATTGGATTATCATGATTATGTTCGTTAAGTTTGAAACAAACCCGAAAGTAGGATATACGTATGTAGAAATGAGAAGATATTCACTAAAGTACAAACGTACACGTATTTCGCAATGATCACGAAAGTTAAGTTTAAGTAATCAATTAACCACTGTATTGATAAACCTAAATATTCATTGGGGACCTTCGTCGATGCTAATTTTTTACATTTTCAAACTTTATTTACGATATACACATCGAAGTTTTCTATGGTATGTGTTCAAATACCTTCGTGAACCACTTCTTACAAAGAAGGTAAAGGGGTTATCTGTTAATAGATATCTAATAGATAAAGATTATTTATTTCGTAGAAGAGTCGATCCACCGTTCAGGGAGTCAAAAATTCGCAAGAAATTGGCGGCCAGACGAATTTGCAAATTTGCAAAGTACTATCGCAGAAGCGCAGTAAACGGGTAGCTGCGGACCGGAACAAATTAGCTGAGCTTTTGTATTTAACTAGCCGTATCAAAGCGTTAAACGCTGTATCTCGCCGGATTTGTAAACAGTACAAACGGATTGCATCTGAAGATAATTTCTAGAGATTGAAGATAGAGCCGGAGCAGCCTATAGTTCAACCGGTAGTCGTCAATCATTGCCAGACTTTCGATAGAAGAGGCCTTATTCGAAGTTCTCCCGACAGATGAGCAGATCTTCTGCTAACCATTGACCGGCTATTATTTCACAAGCCCTTTCTTTTTTCCCAGCCCCCTGTACCTATCCATCTCTTCTGTATTTGTGTACTTAAAACCCTATAGTTATCGCCCATCTACCATCAATATCGAAGACTCGTTGAAAAGATCGAATCTAATTTCTAAATTAAAGAATCCCCATTGTTTCGATCTCTACGATTATCTAATTCTGTCGTAAACTAACGATACCGATTTTTCATTCATTTCAATGAAAAGTATTACTTCAAATCTTTGTTCCATCTCTCTTAGTTCATCTTCTATTAAATTTCAAATTACAATTTCTTTATTCAATACCACAGCTACTAATGTTTTCTATCTTTGGTATTCCTCCCAAATATTCTCTTTTTATTCTAAAACTTGCGAATAATTAATGAGACAGATCTTTCGTCGATTCGTTGACGAGTCGACGTGGCCCTAGCTTTTCCAATATTAAACGTTCCATATACCAAAACTCTGATCCGATGTCTTCGATCGTTTCGCGGTTGTTCCACTTTGTACGCAAGTAGTCGCAAGTTACTTGTATAATTTATACCGTGAGAGACAATGATGCGTCGGATAGCAGGGGTCATCTCGATGACTCGCGACCGATACGCGTTCGAATGTATCGTTATGCGTCACGGTCGAACGAACCACGGGATTACACGCGAGCATAATAGCGTTACTCCCGCGGCATTGAGAGTTATGAATGAAATGTAGTGCAACGACATTGGCGTGCGAGTGCCAAGATCAATGAAACTCCGCGCCACGAGCATCGACCATCGCGATACCGACCTATTATATTATATGATGGTGCAATCGTCATTCGCTTCGATTCGCGTGTAACTACGTCCGACGCATTTCAAATATATAACCGAACCTCTGTTATCTGCGCAAGGTTTAATGACCCTGAAACATTCCTCTTCGAATCTCTACTCGTACATGTAAGCGGAATAATTGATTTCCACGTGATATTCTTGAAAATTCGTTAGAGGCTTCCGATCGAGATTAAATAATTCTTGAAATTGTTTTCGCAACCACTGTGAATAATTGCTGCGCATAATTGAAATACTATTTGTATGTTTGTAATTAATCTATACTATGAGAGTTATTTAATTGATGAGAATTATTTAATTCGTGAGAGTTGATGGAAATTGCGCTAGGAATATTCGATAAAAGAAATTACCTATATTATTTCAAAAAAAAAAAAAAAAAAAAAAGAAAAAACAAACAGGTAACATATAAAGAGTAAGAAATCTAAAAATTAAATCATTCTATGGTGATACGAATATTAAATGCTATGTGGAGAATATTTTGATTTTGACGAGTTGATAAGAATTAAAGATTGATTTTTCTTTTGTTCTTTTTTTTTTAAACGTAAGCGGAAGTGTGTTGGAAGTAACGAGAGTTACATTGGGTGCAGTGCAAGAGAATGACTGCCGACCCGATTTTTGGTTGCGATTTTCTATTTGCAGTCGGATAAACGTATGCCTTTATTTCGTAATTCGTTGGTACTTCGTCGCGACGTGGCGTGAATCTCTTTGCTTTCATCCCAGAGAACGCGCAGGTGTAAACGCCTATCATCGCTATATTTAAGTGACGGCTGCCGTGAAAGATTATTCACGGATAAACGCTTTATTTCAGTCTGACTAATGATCAATCAATTTCAATGAACTCGTGGCTAGTACGCTAATGAATTTCTATATAATTTGAAATCTATTGAATAATGATAGTGCAATTGATTAATTTTCTTTCGTGATAGGAAATATTTGAAATTTTACAAGTCACCTGTTGTTTCTATATTTTAGCCACCCACTATTTTTATTTTATTTGTCTATTGTTTAATAACATAAAATTATTAGATCGTTTAGAAGTTTCTTCAAATATTCCAAACATATTTTTATGTTGAATGAGGAACGATGAAGAGTTTGTTACAAACGAAGGTACGTGCGCAAATTTCGATGGATACGTAGAATTTGAGAATTATTGCAGAACGTTCAAATGAAAGAACACGTTTTCTGGTTTTCGTGCAACGTATAAAACGAATAGAATGAACTCAATATTGAAATTGCGTCGAGTTAATAAATATCGTTCCCGCGTTCCACATATCAGCGCGAAAAAAAGGGAAGCTTCAATTAAAAGTTTAATTGTAACATGGAATAAATCATACACACAATTTGTAGTGTCGCGATTACAAACTTGTTGATAATACTTTAATTCAATCGATATTCGCTTTCAATTTAAAACATCAAAAAGTGTTTCGAATATTTCAAGCTCGTCAAGCACCCAAACAAAATTAGAGTACAATTTACCCATTTCTCAAACTACACCTAAATCACAATCAACGTTTCCAACAGCTCGTTTCAACTTCGAAAACGACACTTCCTCGTCGCGTCTGCCCAACCTGATTCGACGTTGCAAAAGGATTTGCCGAATAAATAATTTTCATGCAAGGTCATCGGACCAAAACGCAGCAATGCATGTCAATGGTATTCTACTCAGCCCACACGATTATCTCATCCATTTCTACCTCATTGCCAACTCTAAAACGTCTAAAACACCTTGCCTATTCTCGACAAACTCAATGAACCTACATTCACGACCGTTCTATTTATTATTCGAAATTGATTTGTATCGTTTCTCTGACCAACATCCCGTTTCACAATTACCTAACTACGGCAATTCACTGACTCGACTGTCAAAGAGGAAGAGAAGATGAAAAAAGAAGCGAAAAGGAATAGAAAAGAATTTGTAGCACTCGTGGTCCTGCGTATATGGGACACGTACCAGGCTGAAGAAAGCGGCGCGCACACGGCCGAGCATCCTGACGCACCGATCGTTTCCGTTTAGCAAGGCATCGTCACGACGATCTCAGTCTCGTACAGATGATGATCTCTTCGTATTGTACACGCAGTGTGCCGTTCGAACTGAAAGACTGAAGACGTAGCCAGCAGAAGAAGGCTTATATACAGGGTGGGGGTCGGCAAGACCAACCGACCAACTTGGTGCCCATCCTCTTCTTGGTGTCTTCTCTTTTCCCCATTCTTCTCCGTTTCGACTCTTCAGGGATAATTCTTACGTGCTCCCCACTCTATTTGCCCTCCCCCTCACGATATGGTGATTCTTGTTCGTCTTGGATCCACAGGACCCTTCCGCTCGAGTAAAAAGGAGTCATGGAACGTGGCACGATCCTCCAACCATCGTTTTGCTTATGGAATGGACCGAATGGGGGATTCGATGGTTTCCGAGGATGGCTAATGGTTTCAGAACACCTCCTTTTTTTTCCCTACTCCTTCATTCTGTTGCTTTTGTTTTGATTTGTTTGCTTCAAAAAAGGCTCGCGGTTGTTAGTCGAAACGAGAAGGTGTGTTATAGACGGATGATCGATGAGTGTCGAGCGATGTAAATCGTTTCTTCCTCCTTTCTTCGGGGACGGTTTCGTTATTTTTACCAGCGGCCATGGAAGAATGTGGGTGGCAATGGGGAGTTTCGCTGCAGTTTATTTTTGGACGTGTTACTTTCTTCTTGAAGAGCAAAGAGTGTATTATTTTTAATATTATTTTAGTAGATTTTATAGAAATTTGCGATCTACTACTTGACATCTTGACAGCGTACCGCTAGACTGCGAATTTTTATGCGTTTGTGGGAAATTTAATTTCTTTTTCTTCAGAAATATCTAAATTTAAAAATCCATACGATACTTATGGTATGTATCGCCTGTAAAACTGAACAAAGCACGGTAAAAATAAATCAGGATCCGTAAAAGCACCCGGAACTCCGAAGAATTCTCTCGCAACGTTGGAAAGAAGAAATTTGTAATTCGGTCCATAGCATGGCCTTTCCAGCGATTGCAAGGACTGTGCAGGTATTTCGCAGGTGGGACGCGACGCGACGATGAATCACCTCGTTAAGGATTCTCGAGAAATTCACTGTATCCGATTCATCAAGTTTCGTAGGTACGCAATTGGGAAAGGCCGAGAAAGATATTTGCACGTTTGCGACCTTCGATTGGCTAGATCGCGTAAACAGGAACGCATTTTTCTACTCGATGAAGGTTTCGTACGCTTTATACCGGAGGCACTTTTGTCGTACAGCTGCACACGAATGTCTACAGCTGTCTCACGATCCGAGTCAATTTGGCCTCAAGATTATCGTGAGAAATAGCGAGTTCTTCAGAAAAATGCTCGAACACTCGTAAAAACCTTCTATCGATATGTTGTTCGTGTCATACAGAAAATTCTGAAATTTCATTATCGTCGCAATAAGATCTATTTGTCATGATCATATTAGCAAAGTTTCCTTTAAATTTACGTTACATATATATATTTTCAAATTGACTTCGAAGACTACGATATAATTATGAGAGTCGGTTCTATTCCTGTTCTATTTCAACTCATTTCGTTGTCAATGAAATTTTAAAACGTTTTACGTAACACGCATAACGTATACGTCGAAGTTTTCTATGACAAGCGTTTAAATATCGCCACGGGCTACTGTATAGAAAACGTGATGAAAAACTTGCAAATGGATATGTATGGAACAAAGGGTAGCTTCAAGTGTAGTTGAATTAGTCATCAATTAGACATCGATTA
Organism: Bombus fervidus; assembly: GCF_041682495.2. Lineage (NCBI taxonomy): Eukaryota > Metazoa > Arthropoda > Insecta > Hymenoptera > Apidae > Bombus > Bombus fervidus. Next base: position 6,087,233 of record NC_091532.1, read on the forward strand.
AGATATACTTACATGTATCGTGTCCCTGGAGAACCTCCATTAACGAGCATTTCTATAAAGGGCTTTAACTTTGTTGCAGTTCAGTTACCAATTAACGATCGGATTTCTAGATTTTGCTTCCGTGTCTCGTGTTCACACAAATATCCCGAATGGCACCAAAAATGGCAATAAGTGGCTACTTTGATCGTAGTATTTCATGTCTAATGAGAAATCGTAACGATAAAAGTATCATTTTAGAACTTTAGCTAAATTAATGATGATGTTGGAGATCAAGATTGATGATAGTTTATTGTAGCGGTTTTTAATAGAAACGACAGATACGTAGGAAGCTAATTAACAACCCACGAGTGATTCGGTATATAGATAACTTGAGAGAAATCTCTGATTTTATAGAAGCGTGTCATTCGTGTTTGCAGAATTGAATATAAGTAACGTATAATGAAATGTAAATGTAACGAAATATAAGAATATGTAAAGAGTGGAGTTGGAGATCAATTTGGCTCTTGAGAGATTGCATTACAACGAAGAACATCGAAGCTGGCATAACGATGTATCCAAACATTAGGCTCCTTGACGTTCTAACTTAATGAGTCATGATGTTAGCGATGAGCTATCGAGGGTATCGCTGGGAAAGCTCCAGAATGATAGAGGCCATTTTTTTACCAACATTCGCCACAGATGTACTTTAATTAGCGAGTCGAGAGCCGCGTATAATACGCTGCATGACGGTTCATGTAACGCACGAGATACACAGTGAAAAAATAAATCAGAGATACGTAATAACATTTTTTCATACGATTAAAATTTCATTTCCGTTTTCGACAATATCAAATTTAAAAGTTTGCTTAATATGCAAATGGTTAAAAACTCGGTTAATTATCGACCGATTGCAAACAGAAGATTATTCTATATGTAAAAATAAATGAAAAAAAACGTAGAATTAAATTTTTCCACTTAAGCCCTCTTTAAGTCTTAAAGAAAACAAAGTTTCAAGGGTTTAGTTACAAACGATCAATTTTCAGAGCTCGTTTTCTCGTAAATGAAACGTTCTATGGACCAATTTTATTCTACATTTTTTACTTATTTTTATAAAATAATCTGTTGTCGATTGTTCGTTCCTGTGCAGTCCGGAATGAGCCAAATTCGTTTGTGCTTAAGAAATCTTCAAACTCGGCTTTCTCGAAAACAAAACGTCGTTCAGAAAATTTTATCGCATATCTTCGATTTGCCTTCTTCGCGTAGAATCTTTCCCTTATAAATCGTACCATAATTACTGGGACACCCTGTATAAAGTTTCAAGAAGACACGAGCGTTTTTGTGTGTGCGTATGTGTATGTGTGTGTGTGTGTCTTGCATAACTCGAATTTGAAGCGTAAACCTTGACTTTAAAACTGGTTGCGCCGGTGATGGCCAGTGGCTGCACTTTCTTCGCGATCGGATACGCTTTCCTTGCAAAGGCTAAACACATTAACAATTATCATTGGATTTCAATTCGCGTAACATTCCGGGGATGGGAGGAATCTCGAAGATGAATTTAGTTTTTCAGCATATTTGAAGATAGCAGATTGATATTATGATGATCGAAGTAATGACATTTTGTTGGAAGATGTATCGTCGACAGATAATTTGGTATTTGATTTTAATTCACAGGATTGATATTTGATAATGTCTTTCGAACGATGTAGTCAATGATTATTATGTCGTTATGACGATGATTTATTATCTGCCTGAATGTTAACGAGAGAACCGCGATTTGCTATTATGTATTGTATAATTACCCTAAGGTATTTTTCGAACACGTTAGTTTTGTAACACAATTCTTTGTTTCTTTGCTATCAATCTAACCTTCCTTCCACTGGCGTGTTTCAGTCGTAGACGATCGAAGCTATGCGATTCAATTAAAGTTAAAATTATTTAATAAATCATATCATGTTCGTGAAATACAGACCACGAATTAAAATTAAGTAACTTGATCAAACTATCGCTACTCGATCATATTAATCGAACACTTTTTAGTACCATTACCAAAGTACCATTACCGTAGTACCAAAATTATATCGCCACACAATTTCTATTTTTTGAGAAAAGTTAAGAATGCAAGCTATTCTTCGTGACTTGAAACAATCTTGTGACAATGAGACGTAGGAATTTTTTATTTGGTAACGTAGGAGAAAGAACAGTTCGTATTTAGCAGTACGTACATTACATATGCATATGCAATTTTAAGAAATTCTTTTCTCGCTTTTATCGCGTTCTCTTCCTACCACATATTACAGTTTGTTCAATCTTGCAGAGAGTGTTCTATATTTAAGTTAGAAATTCGGTTAACGTAGATACGAAGCTTTTTCACACGATGCCACTGGGACACGCCTCCTCCCTTTCCTTTAAGCTTGCAACCTTTAAACCTGGTCATTATACGCTGCTATTAGAATTCCTCTGTCTCTTGGGTCCTGTTTGCTTTATTCGACAACCGTGAAATTAGATATTTGATTATTCCGGGCTGTGAATTTCTCCGATCGTGGCATACCTCGGAATGTTTTGAATAAAACCCATTGCGATTCCTGCACTTTTCTTACGATAGTAAACATTCAGAATGCTAACACGCTGTGACATAGAATACCTCTCACGATTTTACTATTGATCATACGATATAGAGTGTGACATGTTTTCACTTTCGTATCTGTCTACTTTACTAAGCTTAACTTTCACGTTATAATAGTACACAACAGTTTTATCATCGATTACACAATTATCAACAACACGCTATCGTGTGTTTTTAGAGTAATGTTGCAATTAACTGCAGTCTAATTTCTTAGAATATTCCAATGAACTACATAGCGCTTTGAATCATCGCTAAATACGCTAAAATACGTATCGTATGTCTCAAGTTTTCTCATGTTCTCTTACGATACAACGTTTTATCTACGATATCAAAGCTTTCGTATTATCTTACACATATTACGAAGAATATAATAGGTGAAATTTCTTAAATGAAAATCCACTACGCTGTTAAGTAATATTATACTAGCATCGCTATATTTTTAGTTGGTTTTCTGATCAGATACGTATTTGTATAACTCTTTTCAACATATCATATCATTATTAATCAATCAAATTTCTACCATACTTTATGGATGTATCGCTTATCTTCAGAAGGCCTGTATCTTTCGCTTTTTCGTCATAAATTTCCCTTCCCAATAGTACTATAAATAAAAAGTATTTTCTTTTATTTTAATTAACAAAAATGGACTTTTTTGCCCATTCTCGAATTAACACAAAATTTCGCGTAACAATTTCATCCTACCCTCATATGCTTTTACTCCCCTATCTTATTTTGCTCCCTTACTTTATCACAGTACAGGGATCGACCCAATTATCTCATACTACTTAGCACAGTAACGTTACCAATACACTTTGCCCGGTGAAAAGTACTGAAATTTTTCACGCTGGCCTACATTCGAAGTCGCATTATAATTCGGCCTCACACCGCGATGGAGGATCGAACTCGATCCACGGTTGATCGCGACAGAGACAGCGAAGCAGCGGCATTGGAGACTGTCTCCTAAAAAGTTTCTACTGCTTGTTGCCATTCTTGCGCGATGATCGCTGTGTTTTGCATGCCGGATACGTAAATCGACGGAACGATACGAATTTTTACGCGGACCCGCTGTTACAGATTTCCATCTCGCCCATCCTCGTTCGACCAACTATCACGTACACGCCGAAAAACCTCTCTCAGGCCGTTCTAATTTCCTCTTGGTAATTTCGCCCGCGCATAACTATCGGAAACCCTGCCCGGAATACAATTATCACGCAGACGAACATAACGACACGAACACGAGTCTAAAGGAGCTTTGCTTTGCTCGTTGCGTTCTCCAACCTCGAATTAAAAGCTTGCAAGTTCCTTTCGTGGAATGGCACGATGTTTGGGATATAATATAGAATTTGTCGAATATAAACGTTTCATTTTTCCGTGAGTATGTATCAATGATATTAAAACTACTGGAATTATTTCACGATACGTAAGGAACTTCGAATTTTGGTTTTCTTGTGTGCTCCGCTATTGGAGGAATTTCTGGCATATGGATGAAAATCGAGAGGAACAGAAAGTTTTAATTAGTCAGTTAGTTCCATCATTTTTCACTGGAGACTTGTCTGTCCAATTAAAAATATTTTTAGCCGAATTTGGTATCAGCAAGAAAAGCAGCTCGTTATTAATAGTTCGATGTAATTAAAAAGTTTTTAATTATCATTCAAAGAGATTCGACGCGGATTCAATATCTATCTACCTTTGAAATTCTACGCTTGAATTTACAATGTTACTTCCCACTAATCCTTACATTTTTGTACCAAACAAATTTTTAACGGTTGAATAACATTACGGAGGAGTAAATTTTATTGCCGAAGAATCCAAAATTGTTACACGATCTTTTTAATTAATCACTGTATCGTCCAGTATTTTTTTCTGAAAAACAGAGGAAACTTTCTATGATCACGTAAACGAAACTATTAATAATGCAAATTGAATCCTGTAACTGGTTAACTGGTTAATATATTCAAAAGAAATTCGGAAATGGTTTTTGGTTCCTTAGTTGCCTAAACGTTGCGTGTGAAAATAATATCCGTGACACGCAATCACTTTCACCGGTGCTAAGATTCATTGTCAAAAGACACATTCCAGCAGGGATTCTATCCATAAATTAGCACATCAATTTGTCTAGTTTATTCGGGAATGACACATCGTAGAAAACAGCTAACCGCCGTTAATCGCTTGGAACTTTCGTTGATCGTTTGATTAATCGAAACGTTGGAGATAGTCCCGGATAATTAACCCTAGACATAAGTAATTGCTCCATAGTAATGGCTGCCAATTGCAATTTCCACCTAATTACTAAGATACGCGATACTTAAAACCTTTATAAATCCATATGACTATTAAATTCTTTACAATTCGTGTTCTTATTTCTACGTCCTATCATATTTCAATAAGTTCAATAAGCTGTGAGTAACTTTCTTTTAAAAACTGTTCAGAATTTCGAAATATATTTTTCCATTTTAGTAATATATTTCTATTAAACAAAATATTAGAAATAGAATAAACATCGTACGTCTGCAATAATACAATTCAAATAAAATACGGAGTTCATATTGGCGTACAGGATTACGAGGATTCAAAGGATGCCAGGTCCGCAAATTTGATCGCAATAGCAAAGTCAGAAAAGTAAATCTTATTAATTCGAACGTAAGTTCAAAGGAAAGTTACGTTGGAATATCAATCTATAAAGAAAGAACCGCTGCGTCGAAGCGTCTCTACAAAACAAGATTTTATAAATAAAGAAAAACGAGCTGTCACCTACATCAAATCTCTCAGAAACAAGAAAATTGAATCTTGATTAATACAAATCCCCGTCGCCTGAAGTATCTTTGTTAAAGAATACAGGACCAAATAAGCAACGAATGTACAAAGAAATCGTCTTCTTTTAAATAAGTGATTTCCTTTAGCGACCATTTGCGGTTAAATCGTTTCTGCAAGCGCAGTTATCAGTCAATTTTCTTGCGTCGCTCGGAGGGGAAAAGCTTGAGCCATTTCAACTTTTATCCATTATCGAAAAACCGTTAAATTTCACTTGCAAACAGCGTCACTATCGTATCTTCGAATTTTGTATCCGTTTACGTTTTTGCGATGCCTCTTTTTATCTTTCTCGAAGTAAGCAATGCGGAAAGTTGCAAAGAAATGTTTAAACAGATGGAAACTCTGAATGGAAATTTAGAAGATTATTCGCAACTTGGTTTCACTTTTATTTCGTTTGTTGTCTTTCTTATCTGCGGCAATTCCTCTTTAATGAAAATTAATGAGCGACGGAGAAGATCGTGACAAAAGCAAAGGATCAAAGAAGCCGCGGGAAAAATAACGAAGAATAAATTTGACAAGGAAATATGATCCTGAATCGATATTAGTTAGGCAACAAAATTACTTTCGTTCTCTTTTTATAAACTTTCCATTGACGCAATTTATGATATATAATCATAAAGGAAAGCTATTTTTATGATCAGAATTTCCCGTTGTTTGCGAGTACCGAAGTATATATATCCTGACGAAGGAAGTTAGTTAAATGTTTGCATGGAGTTTGAGATTATCCGTGTCACTGAGGCCTAAACTATCGACAGGTTAAAGACTTGTGATGAATTTTCAAACGGTGAATTTGTTCGTAATGATCCAATAATCGAAGCTTCAGATACTAAGCTTCATCTACTTTATGTCAACGTGAAGATCGTCCAGAGAATATGCATGAACATCCACAGTATACTTGTCAAAATCTTTTGATGCTAATCAATTTTTGTATGTAGCTTGTCAACGGTTACATCTGATACTTTTTCGTTGGTTGTATTTTTTTTACAGACACAGTCGTATGCATACGTATAAATATCGTGGAGTGCGAATGTTATCTTTGAAAACGACAAGTAACAAATTGTGACTTCGTACATAAAATGACACTGATTTACGTTTATAGCTGATTTCCAAGATTCTGACTTAATAATTAACAAGGATGAAACAACAAGATTCGCTTCGCGAGTTCCCTATTTGAAAGTTATAAATAATCAAACGGAGACCGTCAACTTTCGAGCTTAACTTCTTTGGAATTTGATCGACCAATGAAAATTGTTTCACGATGAAAACTATCCGTTAAATCTACCAATCCTCTAGTCGCCTAGATGCTTTCCGCAAGCTTCTATCGGATGAATGAATAAAATGTTAGCCGTTTCCTTGGCCATTCTATATAAAACCAGGAAATGTCTTAATATTCATGAATAGGTGTAAATATACGTGTAGCATTTCATGGTTAATCATTTCTTGCAAATCATGTCAATCGTCCCCGTGGAAAAATATTTCGCAAACTAGCCATACCTCGAAATAAAATTTTATCGAAACATCTACACTTCGGATATCGACATTCGAAATACGCTCTTTCGAAGCAAGGAAATAGCTTTTGCATACAAATTTCTCGCAGTTTTCTCCGCAATATTTGGTGTTGACATTAGCTAGAAAATGAGACGGAGTTTGAATTGGTAGGAAGTCGCGCTTAATCGTGAATCACACGCGATCCCTCATCATGACACAAATCACTTTCTCTGGCTGCTTAACATCCTACAGAATGATACTCTACGCCACGAGTCCTCTTGATAATTTCCGATAAAGTATAATTTACATGAGGTAACTGATTTGACACGCTACCGCGCGTAACTTTCCCGCTCAGGAATAGAGAAAAGAGAACCAGTCGCGATGCTCGTCGTCGTGACTTGCTAGTCACGCGTTAACATTCCACTTCCTTGACACTATGCTGACACTGTTATTGTTGTGATATAATCGCGTTAGGCAGCCGATTGAACAGGCTAACTGAATATAATCAGCAAAAATTCTGCTGATGATTATTCTTATTGCGTAGATGAAACGGTGAAAAATATTTATAATTACACTGGCGTCCGTGTTATACGGTATGTTATTAGGATTATATAACATGTACGTGCATATAATATTTATATTAGAATATATAACTGAATAAATCCCATGGCTGGCTGAGTGACGTAAGTCGGGTCACTGCGCTGCATATTTTCATAAAATACACTGGTCCCGCAATTTACTCGGCATTTTTTTGCGTGAGATACTTTTTACTCTTTTTTACATGGTAAACTGTAAAATTTACCATGCGGTAGTTTTTGTGCGCGATCTTAATTTACGCAGCCAGGTAGGTGTTGCATGAGATAAGAATGAATAAATTACATTGTGCTGGTCATCATACGTGTACGTATATTTTCTTTTGTACTGACAGATTTTATTTAAGCGATTTTCATTCGCGCAAAGAAGATTCACGTGGAACGGATACTCCGGTTAAAGGGACCAGTGTAATGTTCTACGTTCTTAGAAAATTCGTAATATTTTTTCAAATCATAAGAACGCGTCATAACAGAGAGTAAAGTTACGCTTTAATTAACTACGAAATTAAAAAAAGACGATACTTATAAGAATTGAAATTTACAGATAAATGTAAAGTCTCAAAATCTTCACACTCTAATGCGATACTTAGCACATTGTATGGAACGAAAATTGATGTTTATTCTTTTCATCATTAAAAGAAAAAAAAAAGAAGAAGAATTAATAGAGACGAGGAAGAACTTGATAAGGTTTAAAACTGCGTTTCCTTATATTCCAATGTATTGAAATCTGAAGCCTGAACTCATATTCTAAAAGTTTCGCAAACGCGTAGAATAACGATCGACAAAATGGTACAAACATCCTTTCGTTCGACTAAAGAAATATTCGTTGGATATCAGTCGACGTTTATTCATTCACTGGTATCGGATACCTATACGTACAGACAAAATTCTTATACCGAAAAATGGAAAGTAAAAATGAAAAACCGTTAATCGAAACTATTTGAATATTCGATCAATGAATCCAAGGAATCTTAAGGATTACAACATCGCGTCAACATTGCGTTAATGCAACATTGCCTGCATTTCCAACTCTTTCGATCAATTTACATTATCGAATTCCGTTTCACAACGTTGTAACTCCGAAAGAGAATTCCAAGGATTCGCTCGATTCATTTTATTTTCAGTTTATTTCATTTAGATTCTATAACTTTATGAAACTTAAATTGAAATATTTACAAGACCATAATAAACAATCGTTGCATCCTTAACGAGTTAAAGCAAACTTCTGAGAGGTGAAATTTACCTATATCCGATGAAGCGTAGCACGAAGTATTCTTTAAACAATCAAACTGTCTGAAACAGGCAAACAAGTAGAAATGTGTTTAAATGCGGTCAAAACGAGAAGGCGGTGGTGTCTTTCTAAAGACCATGCGCCAATGTGAAACTAACTGTAACTCCAAAATTCCAGAATAATTTCTACCTTCGAATCTTTTCACTCTGTCCGAACTACGATTTTGCGTTATCTCGAACGGTGCTGTGATTTTTCAAAAGGAAAGGAATTCACGGATGTGACGTCAGAGATTATTTTGGAGCGTACGTTGGTGTCTCGCGACCAGTTATCATCGTGCGGAGATCGTGGCCCGTTTGTGGGAAGGTTAAGGCCCGGGGTCTCGTGTGGGCGAACTGGTCATGTGAAATCTCGCGGCCGATCGATATATCTCGCCGAAACTCCTAAGTATGTACTTTAATTTATTGATCTGTAATTTCGTTTCCTGGTCGTAAGATCGATTGCTAACGATGCCGATGAGATTGTTTTATAGCGATGTTATTCCTTTTCGGACTTCGTCCTTTATTGTACGAAACATTGAATAGAATTTAAAAAACGAGTCAATCTTTTTAGATGGGGAATTGCAGAAGAGGAAAATTGGATTACGCACGTGTAAGGTATATTTATTTTATTTATTTATTTATTCGATGGGAAGAAAATTCAGATTCAAAGGTGCTTCGTTTTTGCGATAAATAATATTAATCTTCCCATAAAGGAAGGTTAATATTCTCACGAGTGTTGAATAATTATGGAGAGTGTTATTCGAAGAAAGGATTGTTGAACGTATATCTTGAGCTCATTAATAAATAAAATAAATTATTCGATGGGAAGAAAATTCAGATTCAAAGGTGCTTCGTTTTTGCGATAAATAATATTAATCTTCCCATAAAGGAAGGTTAATATTCTCACAAGTGTTGAATAATTATGGAGAGTGTTATTCGAAGAAAGGATTGTTGAACGTATATCTTGAGCTTATTAATAATTCAACGAAGCTTTAGAATCTTAAAACACTTTAGGAGCACAAAACCCGGATAAAAGCTTAATTCATGGAGTATACAAAAAAGTAGTTATCTGCATATTGTATACACTGCGCCCGTTACAACAAGATTATCCTGAGTGCGTTTTCTTGCTACTGCTGAAAAAGGAGAATATCGTACAGAAGAGAATACAAATTAATCCACGCAGGCTATAAAATCATGAAACCCTCTTAAAGGGTTTGAAATAAGAATAAAAGAATGAAGTGTATCTTCGCTCGCTTCTTTGCTTCTAAAACAGCTTAAAATTAAGCCGTGCATAAACATAAGGACAACGTTAAAGCAATATCCTCCGGCTTTTCTTTCTACATTTGCATAAGACAATTGCATCTAAATGAACTTACACCAAAAATACTTTCGAAATAGTTTTCCTCAGAAACGAAGCCTCGTACGTAAAACCTTTGTTCTACATTCTCAACTTGTTTTTTCACGCAGAATCGCTCCTTGCTGGATTATACCATCAGCTACCGGACGCTTTACATATTCAACACTCCCATATTTGCACCCCGCTAAACAAACATCACCTTCAGTCGTCAAAAGGAAGGAAAGAAAAAAAGATAAAGATGCAAAAACACGACATAGAATGGTTCTAAATTATCATAAATCGCACGGAATGCGACCTGTTTAAAGGAAAATCAACTTATTTCGTCGAGAATAGAGCCATAGAAATAGTAGAATCAAAGGTAACGATCCTTCAGTGGGATGCGTCATGACTAGTTGAGGACGCTACTTGTAAGGCCGGATGAGCCAGCGATTGATCAATCTATTACATTGATCGATAGCGCAATCGCTCCTCTTTCGATCCGGCCAGGAAAGGATTCAAATTCCTCGGTAATGTATGGATTGCGAATGGCCAAAGTCTCTCAGATTGTGAATCCTTGTCGCCATGGTGCAACAAGTGTTGCGCGCAACACAACCTTTGTCCTGGAAGCTGTTTTTCAGGCGAACGTCTCCAGGGCAGTTCCTTTTTCGCTTGGCAGATGTTCATTTGCTATTCGTATGACAAACGGTGTTTACAAAACCGAGTTTTGTAACGTGACTGGCCTTTTTAACCAACGACAGTTGTCAGTCGAAACAATTACGGAAACATATTCATAATTACACAACTGATCGTGTTTTACAGGCAAAACGATATTCCTAGCTTCGTGCAATTCCTTTCTCTCGCGGTTATGTGCGAAAATTCTGTCGAATATCTCGTCGTCGATGATTTATCAACGATTATCGTATGTTGTTCAGTGATGGGAAAATAGGTAAATTAGTAATAGATGAAGATAGGATTTAAACGATGGCCGACGAGAGTATTTGGACGCTTATGGAAGCTTCTTCTCAATATATTATTTATTAGAAGATTTTGTACGACGCGCAACATGATTACATACAAATCGTAAACAACAGAAGATGTAAAAAAATGGTTCAAATACAAGTTATTTCTTGTGTAGGAAATTACATAGGAAAATGGTTCTTCCAAGAAAATTTTCGCACGGATTTATAGGTCGCAAGACACGGCATAACTTTTATTTCAATAATTTCTTGATATCATTGTTGTATTTACGATTTGTAAGTATTTACGTAGAAGGACCAGCTCGGATAAAAGGGTTGATTTCTCCCTTAAAGTAAAAGACAGTCACGAACAAGATACGAGTAAATTCTTAGATAAGTCCAACGAACATTTGTACAAAGTTTCATCAATGTTGGCGTGTACAAGTCACTGGGATTCCCTTGTAAGCGTATGTTTACAATAAACGTCTTTTACGTCACGGTATGTTGATTTTGGATTGCTAACATTTTCTAGATTAGAACAACGATAGTCGCGGCTATTTACGTAAGCGTACAGCTTGCAGAAATCGATAATGTCGATGTTATGGTAGTTGAACAAGGTGCTTGTTTTGGCCCTTATCGTTATCGGTGAATTATGTATTCGTAATTAAATTGCTATCGATTAATATAATAATTTTACAAATATTCATGTCGTCGTTGTTTTCGAATTTTCGATCCCTTTCGTCAAACTTTTATTTGGACGCTTCGAAACTTTTTAGGGCTCGACAACATTATTATCGATCTTTTCTCCGCTGGGAATCACTGCTGTTGTATTTAAAAGTTTTCGCTTCTTCCAATATTGTGATTATCGGTGGGTTTATCTCGATATTTGTAACGCAAAACGCATTTTATTAAAATGTTCAGTCTAACTTATCTCCTTGTAATCGCTCGAAGTACTAACTAGCGAAATCTCTATATCTAGCGAGTTCTCGTGAGAGTTCTTCGTCCAAATTCTTTCTCTCCGCTTTACAATCTCGATCTTTTAGTCGTTAACAATCTTAGTTACAGAAGAAACTATTACGGCTACGTGATTTATTCCTTTTATACTTGAGATCTCCACGAGATATGTACGTAATTACATGTATGACTTTCTTTATTATCGCAACTAACAACTGCGGTCTTTACACAATATACGAATTCCATAATAGCGAAATGTTTGTTTCTTAATTTAAAAGAAAAAGAGTGTGTTACATTATAAATCGCTGACAATATATGTATTAGGTTGTCCGAAATGTTTCTTTCGTCTAATAAGGTGATAATAGATGAATAACAATTTCTGTTTTATATTATTTTATTGAATTAGCTATGATCCATTTCGTTATATTTCTATTACTATGTTCGTGCATAATTCAATAAACTAATATAAAACAAAAAAACATTGTGCGTCTATTATTTCCTTATAAAACGAAAGAAACTTTTCGGGCAACCTAATATAACGGTTAATCGAGTGAAAAACGAATATTCCAGGTTTGCGTCGGCAAAAAGCGACAAGTAAGATGCTTAAACGGGATTTCGTGACACAAACAAAATGCTAAAGCCCTCGAGTTTCGACGTAAATCACTGTTAAAATCTACTAAACTCTAACGTTGTTTCCACGAACTAGGATTCTGACATACATTGATTATAATTTGCTTAATTAAGCCTGTGTTCTCTTATCGAGATTGAAGAAAAAAGATGAGTGAACGACCGGAAGATAAGTAAAAAAATAATATTGGTACCGTTATTTTTACACCTTTTCAGAATCGAGCGCCGCTTCAAACGAGAAGCGAGAAATATTTGGGCGGATTATTTTCCCAAAAATTAAAATGCTACGTGTTGTTTATTATTCGAATTGCCGTAAAATTTTATTGCTGCTTTTTATCTTACCAACGATGCCGTTACTTCGATCGATTGCAATCTCAGGTTTTAATGAACAACACCGCTCAGGAATGGTGTTTACAGAGGAAGATCAGATCATCGGCAATGAACATCTTACGCGGTCACTCAGACCATTCAATAAGTTGTTCTTCGTTAATTTATTTCATTACTTAGTCGATTAGCGTGCATATTTCTGTATATCTTTATTCGTTTTTCTATAATTTCTTTTTTATTTACTCGTTTTCTTTAATTTCCAGTAACAACATTTTTATTGGCTATTTATTTATTCAAACTTTCCAATAATATGTATAGCAAGAAATATATCAAAAATATTGAAGATAATAAACATAAAAATAACATTGAACATAATATAAATTACTCCCGGAATTACTTATTAGGAATTAGCGTCATTAATCATGTGGACAATTTGCATATTTATTATTGAGTTTTTTGACATTTCTTTTATAAGTTCACATCGTTCGTGCAATATTCCTCTTAATCCTTTTTTTATCGTTTTTTTTTTCATACTATTCTACAAATTTCAACGGCTCTTAAAGGATTCTATCGAACTATGCTCTTAACATTTTTAAACCACACACTTTTTAACTTGAATGATTATGCTATGATTTTTTTGTACTTTGATTTTTGTCAAATTATACCTAAGAAAGTTTGTATTAATAATACTAAGTAAGGAACAGTATGTACGAATATATCAATGGTCGTTTATATCACACTCTATAAATGCTTGGAATATTCAAACAACAAACGAATGTAATATTTAGGTTCGTACATTTTCTATTTCGCTTTCCGGTTCTTTTTAATAAACGTGCATGTTGCTCGAAAGAACGCGCCAGAGTAGTATTTTTATACAATACGTGATGTATCGTAATGTCACGAAATGATTATGAAAAAATGTTTCGGCAACACGTCGATGATACCCGCGATCGAAATTTTTTCAAAAATTCCATTGCGAAGATAGAAAATAATATCGTGCACGTGAATCGTTCGATCGTGTAGCAAACGAAAATGATATCGAATGCGACTCCTGACAATTTAAGGAACTGTATATGCGATAGAGTAACTTGTCGTGTCTCGACATAATGTTAATGAAATTTTATATGAACATAAAAGTCGTCTATAATAAATGTTCAAATATGGACTTTCATGAACCAGTGTACGTCCAATTTATTTGTCGTAGTTTACGATTTCAGTAGCACGAAGAACGAAACTTGTCTCTGATGTCGATTAGAAAAAAATTCTGTTTGCTTCGTATAAAAAGAAAAATAGTTTTAATAGACAGCTAAAAAATAGTCTTATATATTGGGTATTATCTAGACAAACAAACCCCATAAATTATACGATTGGAATTTTTTATCAATTTTCTAGAAGATCGAATACAATAGAAAAGTAACAGAGTTTTATAAATTAAATTATAAATTCTTACGTAAGATATATTAGATCTTTACATTTTACTGATTTTAAATGAACTTCAACGCAATTCGTTCAATTATAATCTTTGTTATCTGTTTATCCAATTTCCTCTTCAAACCATCGTTCCCCCATTGCTCTCGAAATCAGCGTTCTCTCGTTTCCTCGTTAATTTCCGTTGTGTTTCAAGCTACAAATTTGGCCATGGATCCTTCGATGTGTTCAAAATTTACTCGACTGCGGCAACAACTAACTCGTTTGCGCAAAATACCAGAGGAATAAAACAGAGGCAGTTAATTTCCAGCTTTTGTTCAAATTCCTGCTTCCAGAGCTGTACATTCGTGATATATCTATAAATCATCGGATTAAATAGCATCTAAATACATTCTTGTTTTTGGCAAGTGGCACGGAACTCGACCGAACGATGTTTCTGACTTCTGCGACAGATAATTATCCGAATATATCGGATCCTTGAAACCCATTTCATTTAAATTCGTTTTGTTTAATACTTACGTAACCATAATAATACAGAAAAATATAGGAAGTTTGAAAGTATAGTAATTTCTGTAATACTTGGTCAAACGATTTTCTACCGAGCTTCTACTCTTTAAATTATATTCTCAGAAATATGAATTTGCATAAAAATCCCAAAATTCTCTCAAAATATGACAACTCAATATTTTTTCTAAAAATTAGCTTGGGACATATTGTTCCATTACCTTGTCTTGCAACGGTTACAGAAACCGTCTCTTTCAAAATACCTGGCTTTATCATTACATCATGAAATTGAGATACACTGAAATTTATTCAAATAATCGATACGTTGTTGAGAAATATACTTGTCCTACGGCCGAATGCGTAATTGCTTGATATTCGTTGCACGTCTCGAGGTTGCGTCTCCTCGACCCGGATGAGATTTTATTTATGAAGAGCACTTTTCGAGCGCCGGTTATCGCGGAAATTTTATCTATCGTCATACGTATCTTCTTTTTGTTTTACGTTGGTCCGCCTCGCGGATTCTCGCGGACGTGTAAGAGGTCGAGGAAGAGACGTATTGGAATGCGTGGCTCGGTGGCGGAGATTTTTACCCGCTGACGAATCCTTAGCGGGAATTTTCGATGGTTACCAACGAATTTCACGTGCCGTTTGCGTTTAGATTTATGTGAAATCTCTGATCATTGTGTTCTCGAGATCCTGTTCGACTGTGGAATTAGTTTCGGTGACGAGTTGGAATTTATTTCGTCGCTAGTGGAAGCTTGGAATTTATGATAATATCGAGCGTCATCGTAGTAGTCACCGAGTTAAAAGGTTTTTGGTCCGTGAAATTCTTTCGGACTCGGAACACTAGAAAATTTCTGGCAATTTAGTTGAAATGGATTTACGTAACGCGTAATCTTAATTGTTATCGTAGAGTGGATGCATGGTTTTTCTTAGTAATGTACTCAACTTTTATCAATCAACGTGAAGGAATGGGAATTTATTGCGATTGATACACGCGTTGCTCATTTCCTTCTTTCGTTCATTAACATGATTCAATATGGCAATATATATGGCGGGCAGAACATCATAGTGGAGAAAATAAAGATTTTGAGAATTTGAATTTAGTTTTAGAATAGAATTATTTCAACTCTTGTATCATCCCTTTAGTTTCATAATTAATTAATGAAGCTACATGTAACTTTCTTCTTTGCCATAATACGTGTTGATCGATTTAATCATCATTGCGATTCTCTGCTCTCTATATGCAATATATAATTATTTATATTTTCGATAGAATACGTTGTCTAAATTCAGAAAAAGATTTATGACATTGCATAATCCTCCAACGACTTCATTCGATCTCTTATAGAATTGGTTTCACAAACGGGGAAATGAAAAGACGCTGGTAGAAGGTTAATATGGTATTAAAATTCGAACAACGCAATTTTGACGAAGTTCAAATGGGGGAGCTTAAAAGAATGAATTGAAAAGTTTCAACGGCGTTGGAGTTACAGAAACTTCAGCCAACTCCGTGAAAGTCATGGCGTGACGCTTTTCAAAAGAACGAAGTACTTAATTCTACTCGATGAGAAATAGAAAGTCTTCTAACAAATTTATATTTTCGATTCGTCCGTGATTTCACGCGTCAACTATTGTGACAGACAAATTGTGCGAAATTTTATGAACCTCTTTTCATTGCCACGTAACAAGATTCCTGGTCGAGAAGAAGAGAAAAATCGGCAAAAGAAAACTAATAAGGAAAATGATTAGCGAGTGGAGTATCAATTGAACACACACGCCCATTGTTGCATTAATGCATTAACGCACACATAGAAACCTACTTAACAAAGGACAAGAATCGTTACAATCGATACTACACGTGTCATTAAATTATAATAATTCATGGTTTCCCTTTTCATTAAAAAAAAAAGAGTTTATCAATCAAGGCTATTTCAAGTTGTATGTATATGTATCTATCTGTTCATCTAATCTATCTACCTACTCACTACCTTACAAGCAAGGTATTAAACTCTATCAATATTACTTCTCTCTCAACGACTCATCCCACATCAATCTTCTACAACGAAATTTGATACCAAACCCTTGTCTACACGATCGATCCCAGGATAACTTTCTGCTTTACGAAAATCTTGTCTATCGATCGTCGATCATCGTGGATGGCTCTGGAAGCGTAGTGGAACACGTTCGCTTTGAATGGCGAGGCGCATTGCCGGATCGCATGAGATACGGTGTTTGAATACTTCGTACCGGAAAACATACTCTTACTAGCAAGCCACGATATATGCTGTACACGTTTGACCCCCGTGCGTGAATTTTTAACAAACTTAAGCAGATTCCCCGATTCGCCGCCGCGTCTACGTCCGCAAGAACGCGCGCGGTTTATTGACCTCGCGGTTACAGACTGGTGAACCTGATGGCTGCTCTTTCGTACGTTGGCCTACGTCGCGTTCAACCCAAATTCTATGCTCGAAATGTCAATGTCGAGGCTAAATTACTACGAAGGTAGAAATTGATGCACGTAGGACCATGGTGAAATCGATAGGTGAAGCGCGATGTTTTATAAATCGCTTTGTCTAGGCGAGAAAGTAACGCTTCACTTTGTATCATACGTTAAAGATTCTTAGAAACGACGTTATCTTGCTTCGCTGTGTTCCTTCTTTCGTAATAATTAATTTTAAATTCAGAGAATTGGCTATTAGATTTATTAATCCGTTAGGTCTAACATCTCTCAATCTTAGTATATTTTTGCCATCGGATAACGAAGAAAGTCTTTACGCGTTTCAATGTTGAAAAAGAAATATGCAAGTAACGCGGAAAATCGTTTATGTATTCAGTTCGCTGATGTTCAATGCTTTTGGCAAGTGCTTCTTGGACTCGTTGCAGCTACACACAGTAAACATCTGCAGTAACGGTTTGTCCACAAGGCAGCAATTCGTAATGAAGGACAGAAAAAAGCAACAAAACTTTCTTGGTTACCTAGCAGATAATTTGAACAAACTCATTTTTCTAGAAGTATATGATTCGCAATTTTTTTCGCTAAATTTGAACAACCACTCGGACGAAGGATGATATCTTTCTGTGACAATTTCATCAGATGGAAATGAAACAGGAAAAAGGAAAAAGGCGGGAGAGCGCAAAGAGGGAAAATACAGGGCGTGGAAAGAACGTGCACCGTAGAAAGCGGAAGCTGTCGTAACACGGTCATCACCGACGATTAAACTCGTGAACATTTGACGCGAGTATTATTCAATATCAGGCCGTAAGGTCGGCTTTGGAGCCATCGAACGGTTGTTTCGCGGGTTGACCAGTAACCCCGATTCGTGCAGGCCAATAGGAATAAGACTTTCGCTTCCTCGGCAGGCACAGTTGCCAAACATCTTCCGGAATTCTTCTCGGTGGCTTGGGACAATTAACCTTTTCCCCTAGAACCTTTAACGACCTCGATACGTGCCACGAGAATCACTCGTTTAATTCGTTTCGTGAATCCAGACGATCAGTACGATCAG
The DNA here is from genome assembly GCF_041682495.2 of Bombus fervidus. Classification (NCBI taxonomy): domain Eukaryota; kingdom Metazoa; phylum Arthropoda; class Insecta; order Hymenoptera; family Apidae; genus Bombus; species Bombus fervidus. The sequence continues at coordinate 6,105,637 of NC_091532.1, forward strand.
TTTTACCTTCCACCTTCGACTTCATTCGACTCGATTAAAGTCGATTTCTATCGGTAATCGGTATTCACCGTGGTCCTAAATTTGTAATACCATCGAAGTCAGAGGAATTCTATGGGTCAGAATAAGGCGAAAATCAGGAATAGTGGAATTACATTGGGGAATTAAGTTCGAAAACTTGTCAAGTGTATGCGAATTTCGGTAATTCTAATATAGGAGCCTACAATCGACAGGAGATTATTCTGTATGCGATAATAAGTCGAAATGATAGAATTGAATTTTTTCGTTTAAGGATTCGTTCCGAAAAAAAATCAAATTTGGAAGATCTAAATTAATAATTCCAATTCGTAGCATCCCCAAATTTCTGTCTCTTTTTAAATTAAGAAATCAAATTCCCTACAAATAAAGCTTCATGCTTTTTTATATTTTTCATCCGTTACTCCTCTTTCTCTTTTGACTCTAATCCGCGTCATTCGCAAGAGTTCCGAGACCGGTTGTTTTTGGTATCTCAAAAATGTTAAGAATGCACTCGCATCAGTATGCAAAGCTGAAGTAATGTAACTTGTTGGATAAACACGACGGTAACGAGCCGTGGTATATATGAAACATCGGAAGATGTTATAAATGTGTTGAAAGTATAATGAAGTCGAGAACATGGTACCCGAGAGGTCCTAAAATTAATCAAGATTAGTAGCCGGTGTTTTTCCGTATCTTCGTGAGGAATAGATTCTCGAGAAAGCTGTTTTAAAATACAAGTAGCTTGAGGCATGTAGCATTGAGGAGAATTTGAGAGGAAATTAATTCAAATGTGAAATATATGAAGATGGATTTAAGCGAAACGTTAGAAGAATGTTATTTGAACCAAGAAGAGATAAAGCAAAATGTTGACTGTCAACGTCGGTATGCAGATAAAATAGTATATGCGATAATGGTTGACGTGCATAACGCGAAGGACGTGATTAATTTCATTAGTCTGCTAAGAATAATAATAAAAGTCGAATTAATATAAACAATTAAGTAATAAATATATAATTGCAATCAGAAAAGATAGAAATGAGGTATTATGGTCAATGTGTAAGATATAAAGAAAGCAGGCTGTAAATTAGAAGTTAAGAAGAAACTAGTGTAATATTCGGCGAAACTAATTGCAAATTTGTTTTTAAAAACTGCAAGTTACATAATAATTTAGTTTGTAATAATTTATATTCGGATCGAGTAAGTTTTAGGTTTGAAAATCTCGGCGAATATCAACATTAAAATATGGAATATCGACTTTCGCATTGTACAAACGGCATAGTTTATTATATAGGAAATTAGCGGAACCTGGAACTTAACGTAGACCATCTAGAATCTAGCGGATTTACCCAGACCTCGTTGTCGAGAAGCCTGCCACGGGTCACAGAGGAGTTAAAGAACCTTGAACTCCCTGCATACAACGCTATGAGATCCGCCAAGGACAATCCAGAAACCGAAGGACTTTCATAGGCTTGAGAATGTAAAACCTACCATGGATCATTCAGAAGTCAAACGACCTTATTGTACCATTCCCAACTTTCTGACCGTGAGACCACCAAAACTTAGAGAACGAAAGCTATAATTTAAAGACAAGTGGGTCCAATTACCAGCCTGCCCGAGGTCAAGAAATCTCCAAGTCCACGACATAATCTCTATGAGCCACCCAAGAGTTGAAAAGCCTCGCAGGTCTCGATTACATAAGCAAATTTCAAAATGCTTGGCCCTATAATTTTGGAGTTCATTATTGATTATGCAGAAATTAGGACATCTTGATGTTTTTGACCTGGAGACTATAAGTTGCATAGAAAGTTATTACTTTATAAAGTTGCATAAGTTGCATAAGAAATTTCGAAACTCTACAAGTTGCACAGACGTTGGCAATTCAGAAACCTTGAAACAATGACCCCCTGACGGTTCCTCCACAATTCTAAAGTAGTTTCCTTGATAAATCTCAACTTTTTATTATTAGAGTCGAACACTTCGATGTCCCTTTGCTTTGGACTTATCTTCAAAATTATTATATATTATCAGAATCATGGACTTTTGATTAATCTGTAATCCATAATGTCAGTCAAGGTAGCCATAGTTCCACAATTTTTAGGTGGTTGGTCTGCTGCAAGTTCATGATGTCAGGGTCGATGATTACAAAGTCTTTAGGTTTTAACTAGTTCTTAACTGGTTCAATGGCCTTCTTATTGTGGATGTCACAATTCGCCGTCTCTTGGATAATCCAAGATCCGTTCGTGACACTAAAAGGCACTTTGAGTTTCAAGGATTTTGAGTTGTACGATTTCGACTTGGTCCAAGATTATCCGATATTTCTGAAATATGTTTTTTATACAATCCATGGCGTGTCCTACAATTTATCGTCTTTAGTGTCATCCTTATGCAAAATATTAATTTTTTGCTAAATATATGCTTGTAATAAATATCTTGTAACATATTTCAGACTGATTTCAATTTTTACCAACATCGTCACGACGATCGTGCTTCATTATAGCATTAACGAAATTTCAAAATATTTTACATAACAAGTACAGTATATACGTAAGACTCTTCTACGTTATGCATTGAAATAATGTCGTTGGCCACTATACCGAGTACGTACTTCACATGAAAGCTTAATATTATTTTCACGAATCTGCTCCAGACAAAGTTTCATTCAGATGCTGCGAATCAGCAACATAGAGAACAAAGTGTTTTCCTCTGAATCGCCGTCAAAGAAACGCGTGCACGGCATAACGAAGGAAAGATATAACAGGCATAACAGAGACACCACATAACGTGGATCTAGTATTCCATTCCGAAATGATAGTTGATTTTTTTACCGTGACGATGGTACACTCGGCTGCTTATAGTAACAACAAATCACGGTCGTGATGTGCGTTAAACGCTTGACCTCGTCAAATGCTTTTCTGCAAAGTGTCCCTGCACGTCCTTCCTTTCAAGAACATCTCCATATTAGGGTGAAAGCCAGTGAACTGTTTGTTCGCGTACTATGGTACCGTGAAATTGTTACGCACGACCTCGCTGTCACTGTGTTTCTGCGAAATCTTAATTAGTTCTAGCTGGTTATCTTGATCAGACGTTCCTCGGAAGTTACTTTAATAAAATGCGGAGAACGAACTTGGTTAAGTTGAAACTTGCTCCATATGGTTGATTTTATGACTTTTTTATTACCACTTTTATGTGAAGCAGATTGAATAACAAATATTCATTACGAAATTTCTCTTCATCTTCGATGTCCATTAGCGTTACGCGCCCAGGGTGGAAAGCAAGGTAAATTGGAAGTACTTAAATTCGATGGTATACTTATTTAGGAGAGGAGTAAATTAAGGAAAGTTGAAAGAAACTCGAGTTCTTTTTCGAGTATATAAAAAGTACCATTACATTTATTTAAATATTACGCGTATATGATAGAAATTGCCACTATTCGGAATGGAGAAGATTATCGATCCTTGTGGATCGGAGTTATTGATCAATCAATTAGTCTTTCACGAAATTCTGTTCTTTTCTAAGTCTTGTATTAATATAATAATATATGTAGAATTTGTTTCATAAATCCTTTCAAATGATATTCAGTATCGTTAATGTAGGATTTGAACGTATTTATGTAAATTACAAAACGGTAGAACATTATATTATCGTTGACGTATAGTGATTTGCAATGATTATCGGGCCAAATCCTGGTGATAAATAAGAATGAAATCTATGAGTTAAAACTACTACATTGTGAGAACATCAATGAATAATAGTCACTTTCTAATTCTCCGCTCGTTGCTCAGGTACAGCTAATAGTACGAGCAACATCGATACAAAACATTGAACTTCGCAGCCGCCAAGTCATTAATACATGTATCGGGGGACGGTGTACAGCATTTTAATTTGTTGGTCTGTCGATGGGGCTCACGTATACCTTAATTTATGTACAGGCGTACCTTTCTGCACCTGTTGTTATTGTGAGCGTTCACCATTCGATGTATTTATCGATCCACAGAGATCACGATACGCGAAATTAAGCCTCGATTGAATTGCTGAAATATTTATTGCTTAAATGACTGAGCGTGGGATTGATTCAAATATCTTATGTTATATTCTAAGACAAGAAATTTGTCAGTCAGATTTTCACTGAGTTATTAGCTCTAATGGCAACACGTAAAACATAGTTTCGTGCAAAATCACTACTGCAAAATTTAAAAAGTTAAAGGTTAAATTGTCGCAAACCCAACCAACGCGAAACACGACTCGCTGAAAATTTAATAAAAGAGAAAAAAAGGACAGTCAAAAGCCAATTCGTTGACACGAAAATAAAAGTGTACGAGCATATCGTAAAATTTGTCGTTTGTACAAACGATTCGTTAGAGAACGGTACACAAGAAAACCGACTGTAAAACAAATTGAGCCTTCCCTTTACAAACACAGGGCGGCTATTAAATATCCGTAGAAATGACGTAACGATTTAAAAAAGGAATACAGCTGTGCGGACTTTGTCAACGTTAACAGCTTTTAATGGCTAATTTTTGCAAATGGAAATTAAATGCAATCAATGATCCTTTCGTACTAATTACGCACAAAGAATATTTTTAAAAAGCGAAACGCTAGAAGAAAGGATCTGACGAATTAATACAGAACTTGCATAAGACCTGTAAAGCAAATTTAAGTTTGCGCTATGAGATTTTAACTACCTATAAAAGTGGTATTTTAACTGTTAAGAATCGTCCTTCTAAAAAGCACCAGTTCACTTTACCTGCCAACTTAAGAAGAATAAACAACTCCTAATTGTTCCTCTCGCACATTCTTCCATACTTCACGAAACGAAGATTTCAAATACGATTCCTAATAACTTCGAGAATACATTTACGCGTGTGCAATTTTATTGAAAAATATGCCGAAGGTTATAGGGTTAATCGACCTGCTCATCCAGTTACCAAAGCACCGAAACTGTTTAATGCTACGGCACACCCTACATTACGCCCTCGAATCTGATTATAATTCCAGGCATCGCGTACGCACGACACTGCGCGTCATTAAACCGAAGATTTACGAGTAAAGATCAAGAAACGCTTGGGGCAGAATCGCGGTGTCATCAACCTTTCGTAATCGGTCGTGTTTCGCTATCGAAATCGGTGATTCGGTCGATTGTTACGGCGAGATTAGATCCAGCCGGATCTTCTTCATCTTCGTCGTCATCTTCATGATCGTCTTCGTCGTGGTCTCGTGACATTCGTGGCCGGTTTCGAAAACGATCGCAAAGACACTCGAAGACGCGCGAATAATTGCGAGGAGATTGAAATGGTGTCAGACCTTCGTGCGCATCGTTCGTGATCCCCTTGTGGATATTAATTGCCTATTGTCCGATTGCATGGATGCGCGAAACCGATCTTTATGGCAACGGAAGGCTATGTTTAAGCGATCCACGGAGTGAGGTCGGGTCGCCCGAACATCGAAGAATCGATTAAAATTGGAATCGTTGAATTTCATTTTCCTGTTATTCACGAGCGTGTGGGATAGTCGAGGACCGATTACTTCGAAATCAGCGGCAGATTGGACACTATTGGACAGGTTGTTTGTTCTCGAATACGAGCGCTTTGGAATCCGTGCCTCTTGGGCGCTGATGACATACGAGCTATGACAATAATTGAAATTTAGGTCACATTTGTATATTCGATCTATTTCCTTTCACGTATATGTACATTTGTAGTGATGATGTATATTGGTTTATGGAAAATATTTGAACACTTGTCATGGAGAAACTTTTACGTATCGTATGTTAAATGCTGTATAAAACATTTTGAAATCTCATTAGCACTGAAATGAAACACAACTGGCATGATTCTACTGATAAAATTTGAAATCAACCGAGAAATGTATGTAGAAATTCCAAGATATTTGTACGTATTTTAATTGGAGATGAGTGAAGAGAGATGATGATAACGATAATGATGAGAGGAAGACCGCTATGAAGGTAATTTTACCAAACGAGCAAACATAACAGTTAGATTACACGATCGATAACGAACAAATCAACGAATTCAATGATCGTTCGATTTGATCACGTATTCGTTCTTAACAACGCTAATAGATCATACATGTTGGTCCGAGAAACACGATATCAACGATCATTCGCGTGGCAAGAATATTTCAATGATCAACCTGTTGCTGATACATCTAGCATTGCTATTGTGCTGTTGCTTCGTTATGCATCTGGATTGTCTTAATTATCGTCTCTATTACGTATCTCTGGCGATGGTACTCGGGGATGGAAAATTTATGATGCTGTTCTTCTTTGTCTATAGACACGTTACGTCACGTTTTATCCGAAGATCAAGAGCAGAAACCAACCTTGACATTGATACGCAGAGACCGTTTCCTTAGTTGGAGAAAGTTGCATATTTTTATTGCAAATCTATTCGTTTAACGACCTTTTCTGATATTTTTCTATATAAACGTTAAAGATTCGATATTACTAATTAATTATTAAATAAATACAATTTAATGGCATAAATTTCTTTTGTATCGTATTTAATTAGTATCGATTGTTTGCAAATTAAAGAGTCGTTGCCCTTTTATTTTATAGATTGAAAACATCGAAAATATTGTAAATCATTTTATTCCATCATTCGATATCTTCGATGCTGAACATTTATACAACACTGTATATCTAACGTCAGAATCAAGTAACAATTTGTAGCTTCACTTTGAACTTTCACGTTTGCTCATAAAGCTAGTCGTTGCTAGTATTAAACAGAGTTTGCAAGTTTCAACTTAATACGGTTTCATAAACAAGATTCGTCTCTACGCTATTACTAATTTTACCATCAAGCTAACCATCAAGCTAACTCAATAACACAAATACAAATGTTATTATATCCCTTCAACAATGAAGAGATAAATAGAGATATCTCTTAATTAAATCTTCTTATTATTCTACGAACGTTTTGCTTATCAAACTACTTTACGTATCAAAACGAAATTTATTTGTATTGCAACAGCACTTAATAGGTTGCGATACGCAGCACTTTCAATTTATCTTCAAAAGAATTCCGTCCACTTGAAAGCTTCCTACCCAGTCGGTAGAAATTCCATAAAAAACAAATGGAGGGAGAGCAAAAGGGTTACTTATTCTCATTCCATGTCCCACGATAAGCCCTTGGTACTGGTTCCAAAAATCCACGTCGTGGTAGGCTCGTAAAAAGGATCTTGCCCCCGAAACCAGTTTGGTGCAGGAAAATCCGCGAACAAATTCTTTCCCACCGTTTCCTACTGGCTCCTGGTGTAAAAATGGAACCACAAAACAGTGCACGGTGTTGGTCAGTGGCCGGTGACCCATGAATTCGAACGAAATCTTACGATTCCTGCCGCGAAACCGGTTAAAGCTCGCTCTTTCGCCTCGCTCGCATTCAAATTTCAAGGAGCCATCAAGAACCGCAAGATGCAAATTGTTTTAACGAATTTCGTTCACTCTCCTCAAGTTCGAAGAACTACTTTTGCGGTGCTCGTGCCTTTTTATTATTTTAAGAACAAAAAAGGCGTTGAATTTCAAAAACCGTATTGAAAGTTCGCCAGTAGAATTTAATATTTTTCTTGCAAACATTTTAGAGAGATGTACATTTACGTTTATCAATTTCTAGGATACTTTTGAGGACAGTGAAAAACGTTTTTTTTTTTTTTAATGATGATTAGGCAAATGATAAGGAATTGTTACTTGTAATTTATTCGCATTTTAAATTAACAAAATTACTCGATCTTTTCTTATAGTACGGTACCCGTGTATTTTTTGTCGAACAGGAACGAAGAGATTACCTAATGGGCAATTTGAAACAAGAATCTTCCCAGTGCACGTAGATAGAAGTCTACAGATCCCCTGAGGATCTCGATCCAAAATGATACTTTTTATAGTCCGACAATTACGTTACAAAAGACACGAGTTGTTAATTGTGTTGCTGCGTGAATAAGATGCGAAAGAAAAGAAAGCCATAAATCTTTCGAGATCCTGATCAACGTCGAGCGTTGATCGATATTGTTCACTTCCGCCCTTTAATTTCTACAATTACGTGTAAAAAAGTGGGCAACGAATGGCAGACAAATCTTAATGATTTTCTCTATGAAAATATTTAAATGTGAAAGGCACTAACCCGTAAAATCCATGAGGTCATAATGTCAGGAAAAAAAATAAAAATTCTAATTTTTAACATTTTTAAATTTACTTAAAAAGAGAGTTAACTGTCACTGTAGTGTAATATCCCTTCTAATTTTATGGATTTGATCAAAGATTTGATCTCGTCGAAAGTTCGACCAAATTCTATTATTCATACGATAGGAATCACAAAGTTGTACTGTATTCTGGAATTTTTAACACCTTCTCTTCTTCTGTAAAAAACTGTGTTATGTAAATAGTAGAAACTTGGTAGATTCTTCCGCGTAGGTTGAAATCGGAAATAATTTATTTTACAAAGTCGCGTACGTCCGATCTTTTCGCGTAAATCTATCGTGGGTGTCTTGACTTTTTCTTTTGAAATAGCATTCACGCTTCTATTATAAGGTACTATCGATAATTTATGAAGGAGAAAATAATTTCGAACAGTTGCAAAACCTTCAAAACCAACCGAAAAATTTCAATGAATTTCATTGAAAAATTAATATAGAAATTACAAAACGATGCTTTATGCGTATCAATGCTGTTCAATGCTTTGTCCTTTAAAATCTGAAAAATTGAAAAATTTCATCTTTAAAAATATTTCTGAACGTTGCTCCCTAATTGTTTTAAGCGCTGCGCCCTGTCTTCTTCGCTTCTGTTCATATTTCGCCTATAATTTAATTATACGCCAATTTTCCATGCTCAGTGTCACGGTACAACGACAAAATGTCCATTAAAGTTTTAGGGACTGGAACGAATGGCTACAAAGTGAATTCGCGAGATCATGCTCCGTCAATAGGAAATTGGAAATTTTAGGTACGCGTTAAGTGAACTAGAAAACTAAAGAACTCCGTGAAATGGCATTAAGGTATTAGGCAGTGATAGTACCAAGAATCAAGTACATTAATGTCATGAAAGAATGGACCGCCCACCGGCTTCGATACAACGTGAACTATTGCAAAATCGTTTAGGGACACGGAACACGTCATCGTTAATATCATCTTCGTGATGGAGATCGTCGGATTCGATGAAGATTCACGACTGCTTGAGATCAAATTAATCACCAGGTGTGTTATCAAGGAACGTATAAATGCCTACACACCTAGCATAGTTATTCACTATATTTAACTCTGTCGTTTTATTTTGTAACTTGGAAACTTGCTGCAAGCAACCGTAGCGAGAGCAACGGTAATTAATTAAATAATGGTTACTGTGTTTCAAACTGATTTATCTTTATTATCCTTCTTACCGGTAATTGAATCTTAAAATCCTTCGTTTAAGCATCTTTCGCGATTCCCAGTATCCTCTTTCCAGTATAATATAAAGAATTCATTATTAGGGTATTTGTAATTTATAATAATGTTTTCAGCAAATTTTTGATTGAGAAAATATTAGGTTTTTGTTGTTGTTGTAGAGTGCTGGATTAATCTTTATTTAAGACGAAGGAATAAACTTTTTGGAATTTTGCATCTTCTACGAATCGATTAAAAAATGGTCAGAGTTTAAAACTCGTTAAATCAATATTTTCAACGATGAAACTATAACAGAAATCCTACTCTCCTTCTCTCTCTCTCTCTCTCTCTCTCTCTCTCTCTGACTCTCTCTCTCTGACTCTAACTCGTCTTAAAACGCTACAACTTTGAGAACTTTATCAGCTGACAGTGTAGAAGTTTCCTTCGTTCATAAAACATAAATGATTTATCACGTTGACGTTCTTGTGTATGTTCGTGTGTATTAATACAATTTCCTATAACTTTCTCACGACTTCTGTCATATCATCCAAAATTTATCTGACAACATAGTTAACGATACAACTCACCGTAGCTTGGTTGATTAACTGTCTTACGATCTCGAGAATAGGATTAAGAAGGCTCAGTTTATACAGGCGAAACCCAAAAAACTTTGCACGTGATAAAAATCAAACGAACATTGAAATCATAGCGGAATAAATGAGCTCGTTTGTAGAAACTCGAGGCAACCTTTTTGTGATCCATCCATCGTGACAAGAGAATGGCGAAGAACGATTATCCATAAAAGTGCGTTCTACTAACTCTGAGACTACCTTGACACGGTTGTTCACATTTCAACCGAATGCTCTTACTCTTCGGTATCGTTTAAAATAATTAAAGGACCATATCATTCCTTGTCTTTTCTTCTACTTGAATCTTCAAAGATTCTATGTACTCTTAACTATTTAAATTTAACGTCATGAAATATGTAAAAGCAGGATTGCATCTTGGAATAAATGCATTTGTGTAATAAGATGTGTAGCATGTATAGATGCACCTGCCAGCAAGATTCTCCAAAGAATTACTTTCCTCTTTTTTTTTTCCGTAACATCATTTCCGTGAGCTCTGCAAAAGCGTTGGTGAATGTGAGATAGCGAACTTCGGAAGTTACGTCTCTCCTGAGGATCATCGGAAGAAATGAGACGACGATAAGAATATTGCAAAAATCGTATCAAGCGTAATCTCGGTTTAAAATTTGTATACCTTTATCACGCCTATAGTGGTTGTTCATTGCGATAAAATTACGAAACTCGAATTGCAGAAGATTCTTGCAAGAAGCATCCTCTTTTTAATACTCAATGACTCGCAATCTGAATACGCAACAAAAAGATAATCCGCAGAAGAAGGCAATTGCCTGTAAATTAAAAGCACCATAAACTTTCCAGGAGGAATGAAAAATGATCGAGCATAACATTAAAGCAACGGGCTGACGATATAAATTTGTACGTCGCGCACACGTCGGTAACCGGTCAAATTATAATTCGGCCGGTTTCGCAACAAGGTCCGTTTATTGTTTCGAAATTTCTCCCGGACGTCACGCGAGATATCGGAAATCGCCGGCCGTCTCGATCGATCATTCGGTGGGATCGCCTTGTAACGCGTGTAACGACGCGTTCCTCGCGTTCATCATGAATTTCGAGGAGGGGCGGCTGGCCTTAATTTCGCCCGCGGAAAAGGATTCCCGCGTTGTGAGACGCGTAACGAAGCTTTCGTTGCGCCATGCAACGGGACGATTTACCATGGCAAAAATTAACGACTACACACGATTATATCGCGCGGCGTCCAACACCGGCAACGTAAATGTGTTCCGGGTTAAACAACCGGCTGTGACACGAAAATTGATCTTATCAGAGAGAACGCTGATTAATCGGCGTTAAGAACATGTAACCAGCTGCCTCGCCTACTTACTTCGACTGATTTCACGATTATTATTCGGCCACGAGAAGCCTTGTTCCCTCAACTGCCTTTATTTCTTAATTACACGACCAACCGATTTATCGGAGATCGATTTCGCGGAGGGAGAAATTTTTATCGAGCAAAGTGACTCACCTTGCGGTAGAATGCTACTTTATTCAATTTGCGGAATCCTCCCGTACCTTCGCAGTTCGAATTAGATTTTGAGCGAATTAATTATTTCAACGGATATCTGACAGGAAATGAGATTAAGTAGAAAATTCTCCGAGTGCTTTGGATGCAGATGATTCTTTGCTGACGTATTTTTCAATAATTTACCATTAAATAACTGCGTATTACGCGTAATCTTTTGATGTAAAATATCGAGAAATTTAATTGTAAAGTTCTCATGGTTTAAAAATTCATTAACGCTCGATGTTCTAAATTTTACTTCACTAAAATAATTTATCAATATTTTAGCACGGTTCTGAGTACACGTATAGAATTGATTTTTTAAAATGTGAAACTTGGAAAAACTTGGAGGATAATATAATCTAATGTCGTCGGGACGAAAAAACCGATTCACGGTGTCTGTGAAATGTCATCCTTGACATCTTTGGACAAAATAGATATGATCGAACAGGCTGCAGTATTGAGAAAAAACCGCGTGCACATTCCCCGGTCGGGAACCGGTCGTGGAGTCTCCTCCACCAGTTGCGCAATTTCAGAATGCGCTTACTTTATCTGGACCTTTATCTCGATACGGAATATTTATAACATCAAAGGATATATTGCGACTAAATAGTCTCTAATGACTTCTTAATCTGTTGAGAGCATGTTTTATTCTATTTTACTTAGATATGCATAAAAAATTAAAAGGTCCGTAAAGTTAAAAGAATTAAAGAGAAACGGACGATGTATAATTAAAAAGAACGAATTAACAAACGTAAGTTTCAAGTAAAAAGTGTAGAAATAATTGAAACACTCCCCCATGATCGAGGAACTGCAAATTCGATAAATTTAATCCATGTACGTATAGCGATAGTTCCTCTTTTTTTTTTTTTTTTTTAAATACTTTTATTGATTTGTTCAAATAGAATAACAAATGTACAAAGAAAGTAGAACAACAGTTGACAATTCAGTAAAAGCAATTATACGTCGAAATGAACAAAGACTATACGCCATAAATGCTACGGGGAGAGATGTTAAACATATCGTGTCTCAGGCACATTAATATATTTCTTCTAACTTGGACATGTACCAATTTCACATTTATAGATATATTATTTTACGCGCTGACACATTTGGCTAATGAACGGAAATATTTCTAGTACACTGAAAAATTAACTGTTGATTCAGTTGCTTTGTAACTTTCGATACCCTTTACTCGAAGCAAATTTTTATCATTCGAGTATGGAAATAAATAAAAAATATTTATACAAATACACCATCTGTTTTCGTAAATAATACTAGTGTTATAATGTAAAATCCACTATTCTTGTACTGGCTGGATCTACCAAGTCTTTATACATATATGTATATATAATATCTTTTTTATTAAATAGAGAACGTCACGCGGGAAAAAGTCGTAACTGTGAGCAAATATACACGCACGCGATACAAGTTCCGGTGAAAATTTATATTTTTTAAATAAATTAACGAGCAACGTTCGATACGTTGGGTTAACTAAATAGATTATTAAATTTGCTAAATTTTTTCTATATATTACATTTAAAGGAACATATTTTCCGTTACTTGAACATTTTTTTAATTAAGTCAATTCAACTATATAATATTTCAAGTGTAAATATACACGATAATCTTACTTAAATCTATTAACTCTGTAGAAAGTTTCTATTAACATTGTAAATTTCAAAGTCTTATGTTATCAATATAAGAAGTTAATACTTTCAATAGAATTACGTCATTGCCGGAACTTGCATATAAAGTTATACATATATTACGATACGAATTCAATACGTACATAATATATGTATACATATGTTTTACGACAAATTTTCTGTCGTAAATAGGTATTATTGCGATATCAGCGGTCACGAACAATAACAAGCTCAGAATCACTATTTGCAATCTAGAAAAAACGTTTTGTTTTCTTTCACATTTCATAGAAATATATCGACATATGCTAAATATGCATTTAATTTTATGTATAGAAAAATTCGGCTGATCAACTTAGTTATTGCAAGTGATTAAATTGCAGTAATTTGCACTTAAAATTAAATAGTGCTCTAGGAAGACTGAACCGAAGAAACTAATCTTTGTGATTACATCGGTGGGTCTATAACGTGTACACGCTCTCGAATGAAAAAAAAAAAAAAAAAAACGCTTGAACGACGATACAGCGATTGTTTGTTCTTTACATACCCTTTACGTTACATTTCTAACCGATTTTTACATTTCATTTAAAATACAATATATGTATACATTGAAATCCATTGTCCTATAGTAACAACTTAACTTTAATATGTACCACTTTTGTTATTTTATCGTTTTAAAGTGCACATTGCAATTACAACTTGGCATCAATATGTATATATCAATATGTACTTATACGAAAAAAGTCGGGCGATGTATACACAAAAATATATTACATTACATTACAGTAATAGTTTAATATGCACAAAAGCGGTTCGTAAATTGTAGAATTAAACAAAGACCTTATTCCGCCGTACGTTAAAAGATAAATTATCGTTATGCATAGGATTCACGCAAATTATCCTCAAAAATGAGCAAAAATGCCGCGACTGGTATCGATTAAATATATATAAGTTTTAACATCCTCCCCTCCCATTCAAAAGAAAGGAGAACAGGAAAAGAGAAGACAGATTATAACTACAAAAAAATAATTTTAAGAATCTAAGCGTAATCCCGTGAGCAGTTTGTAGAAAGACAATTCTTTTGAAAGTAGTACGTGCTAATAAAGCTGCAAAGTTTCAAGCTAGGAAAGCATTCTGCTTCCATGCATAGATTTCGATATTTCTAACACGTACAATCGTTTCAAGTTTCATCTAGGCTCGTAAGTCTGCTTAAAACGCTAATATCTACACATAATACGTAATTTATAAAATTCTAAAGCTGAAAACTCGTTAAATACTTCTGATATACTAAACGTCGTACTCGAAACGCATATCGATACGATGATATATATAGATTACGATTGTGAACGGCTTTTGAGACAAATCTCCATTTCCTCGAACAAAAATTCTTTTGTATTACTTTATGAAAATATAACGAAGCGTTGTTGAACGCTGTTAGTACACATATGTTTCCTAACGCTCGTTGCTGTGCCCTTGGCGTCCTGTGCAATATTTAACACGTTCGAACGAAATATCGATGATGATAAACCTTTATCTATATAGCTTAATATACAATTGCTTGATTACATGTTGCACCTTATTAACACACTTCTTACAAATGTCCTTTTAATCATACAGTCTCAAAATATCAATTTCACGAGTAAGAGTTTTTTCGATTCCTACACTGAACTGATCTGATCTGATCACTATAGTTTATCCTTTTATTAGCAAATTCATATTATTCAACGTTCACTTTATACAATATAAAGAAACAGTGATTTTATTGATATTACCGCCTACCAATTTGCACAAAAAAATTGCGGACATCATTATGTTGGACGATTATTGTACGGTTCCACTTTCTATTTGTGGTAATTATTTTTCTCGTTTATGTTCTTTTTGTTCTTCTGATGATTCTTCTCGAACGGCTGAAACCATCCTTAACATTAGAATGGCCAATAATTTGTCTAGAGGATCCATAAAACCTCGCTGAATCCATTTTGGTATCGTTGTACGAGCATGAGAAAATCCTAACTTTTGCAAAATGTAATCTATTCCATAAGGCTCAATGCTTTTACCAGCCCACGAAAGTAACCTTTGGTATCAAGAATAAAGATTACGTTATACATAACTTAATAGTAAATTAATGACAAATGTCATCATTACCTTACAGTTGGTTCAACATGCCACGTTTTACACCTGTACGATCGCCAATCTTTTATGAACATTTCTGCTGGATCAAACTGCTTACGTTTCTTCTCGTCTTCGGAAGTAATCGTTGTTGTAGCAGAAGTACTGCCAGTGTTTGAAGTTCCGCCTTTCTTTTCTTGAGGATCTGGACTGTGCGCTCGTGCACCCATATTCTATAAATGATTACACAACAAATACGATTGAGAAAATAAATTTTCATAACATGTAATTGTTTCGAAAAGATATAAGATATATTTACCACTTTCTCTTTTTCTTTTACATATGAAGTAATTAAATCATGAAGGAAGAAAAAGGCCTCTGCGTCTACCGTAACGAAAATGTGGTCCTCAAATTCCGTTATGAAACTACATTCAACCAGTGGTTTTTCACCTGTTAAAAAGCGATTTTTATACAATAAATTTTATAGAATATTCATCTTGTACTAATTTTAACATTGCATTTTAAAATACGAATTAATACTTTCATGATGATATACATATAACTTTTTAAATATTCCAAAAACTACGTATCTATGTGTCAATACAAATTCGTCAATTACAAATTCATCTAATTTATGTAATGAATTCTATACTACATTACATAATTGTAACCTTTATGCTTTTCTAATATAATACTGAAATATAATATTTCACAATGAAAATGTTTATAGAATTATAACCTATTATAATATTGGACGGCATTAGTCTTATCCTTTTATATTAATAAAAACTATATACTACAACTTTATTATTGTAAGAAATGTATATTTTAAACATTAATACCGCATTAATAATTTTATTTTGTGCGGATCATGCATACTGAATATGAATTTGATCATATAGATTAGCAATTACAAAAATTTAAGTCTAGTTTTTAGCACTTATTGAACATTTCATGCAAAATAATTTTTAATATAGTACTCTATATGTTAATAAAGCATTCAATAACCTGGCACAGTGTACAAAACAACCCATGTTATTAATTCCAAATTAAGAATGCTTCTTACCAAGTTTTATATAAATCAATTCTCTTTTTATACTTACTATATAATATATGTTTAGGAGCTCCTAAAAATATACAAAGGAAACAGTTGCAACACATAATTTAAAGAGAAAAAGTTCCTACTGCAGCTTTCATATTTATAAATACAATCGTATTATATATTAAACATGTGTCATCAGGCACATATTTTGTTATATCATTAGAATTCTTAAATATTTTGACTTAAGTTGGATAACAGTAAATAGAGATGTTACGTACCGACAACAATTGGAGTTTTTGCGGTTTGCAGATGTTCCGTTTTTAGATGTAACTGCAATGATGGTAGAGCAAATATAACTTCTCTTCCATGAGAATGTTCTTGTAATTTTCCAGAAGTTGTTGATGTACTTCTTCCACGAGTTATATTACTACTATCAGACGTACTGTCTGTTCGTTCTCTTTCAACACACGGAAATCGATCTACAGCTGTACATTAAAGTGACAGACATTAAGGTACTTTCATTTATATTCTACTACTACCAAAATAAATTTATTTTCAATACATTTATAGCATACCATCTATTTCACTACTAGCAAACGCATAATGAAACCATTCTTGCAATGATTTAAATTGTGGTGGAAATAATACACTACGACTGAATCTACAAACAGTAGCCATAGAATGGTGTCTTGCATGTTGTTCTTGTTGTTGGCCTAAACTGATGGTCAATGTTTGCACAACATGAACATCACGTGTATTTGGGGCTGTCAAAAATATCATTATTAAACCATTTTGAACAACACACAAATTTTAGTCAATTATATTTATATATAATATTCCTTACATTCAACGCTTGGAATTTCTTGAGCTTCAGTAGTGAAACTAATACATGGCTCTTTTAGTGAGAATAGTGCCCAATTTTTACTTTTGAAATTAATTCCATGGAAGCATGCTAAACTAATGTTGCAGCCATGAAGTTCCATTGTTCCTCCAAGTACAGTTCCTGTTGATGGTAAAGAAAAGCTTAAACTACCTAACTGCAGACCAGCTACTTGGGCTAATACACCTTGCCAATGTCTGTGATGACGAGCATCCGTCACTGTAGTTGTTTGATTTGTGTTCCATGGACCTGTAATATATAATTTTAGAAATAATTCCATTATATTGATTTGAAATACACATAGCTCAACTATATTAAATATGTAGGTTTACCTTCATTAGTAATTTTCCTTCTTTGAGTTCTTTTTCTAAAGCTACTATTATTTACTCTTTGATGTCTTGGTTGTAAGGAACTAAACACTCGTTTACTACTTTTAAATTGTTGACTGAAAAACTCATCTAATTTATAATACATTTTTAATAAATCTGCTGTTGTAGATTTACTGATCATAATCTGCAATTGATCCCAGCCCAGGTCTCCATGCATAAAAATTACCGCAGGTCTGTTAGGAGTGATATTTAAATAAAAGATTATATAAAGACTTGTTTAATTATTATCTAGTAAACATAAAAATATAGATATAAGATAACCTTCTCGTTGGCATAAAGGCATCTCCATTATTGTTACGATTAATTTTCCATTCATCCCTTAATGTAACATCCAGTGAAGATACTCTAGACATCAATACACTTGTTCCCATATAATCCAATCGCAATTCTAATGCAAACAGTTTTAAACCTACAGTATGATCGGGTTCTATACCAGGTTCTTCTCGAATGTGTACTACAAGTATATACATACATAAGTAATACAATTAAATAAGTAAAACTAATATATTTTTTAGTATAAATTTGAATATCAATAACGTACTGTATGTATCAATTTCACTTAATTCAATGACACCACCAACAATACCACCCTTTGCATCCAAACTAGAACCTCCTAGTCCAATGCCTATATATAAATTCTTATGTCCAGTGCTACCTATAGACAGTCTTCCATCAGATCTAAAATCCTTTGTCATCCATGTAACATTGCCCATGACATTACCCATGTTCATGTGAACATTCAAACGTGTGAAATTTATGGCGAATAGTACTAATGTTTCCCATGCAGATTCTCTTAATTTAAGCTCTGACGTTTGTTTATCAGAAGTAAAACTCCATCCTCTACCGATATCTAGTATTAACATATGTATATTGGTATTAAAAATCATTTGAAATGATTGTTAAACATTTTATAAAATACCTTTCAATCGTGCATGTTTCGGTATATCACTTTCTAAGCTCAATCTTAATTTGTCCCTATTCAAAGTTGGACTTCGTTCTGGAGCACTTTTTGATAGTACATCAGTACCGTGTCGATCATAGTGTTTTAATAAAGAGCTACCCATAACTGCCTCTTCTTGATTCAGAGAAGGACTACCATCACCCTCAGAATATGCTGTACCTGAACTTAAATCTCCTAAAAATAATCGACGTACTATACTACGTCTATACCACGCTTTTGGGAAAGCCAATATTTCACTTAATCTTCGCATATCATATTTAAACGAAGCAGATCCGATGTCAACAATTGCTGAAAAATTGTGTAGAAATATCTCATTAATCCCTTCGGTATGTGTTAAATAACATTTGGATATAAAAAGAAATGATACATACTAGAAAACCGAATAACTGCACGACTAGTATCTGACATCTTCTTCAATTGTTCACTTTGAAAATTTAATTTACGACTTCTTGACATATGAAATTTTACAAATGCGACATTAATACTTAAAGAATCTTTTCTTTCGCTATCCGATAAAGGTGACCATTGTGCTTCTTTTAACCCAGTTTTCTTCCCACCACCATAAGGATGAAAAATATAAACAGAAAAATCAGCAAGACATCCGGTAACTGATAACCCACCAATCGCTGAACCAGCTTCTTTTCCAGTAGGTTGTGTACTTGGAGATTTGTACTCTCGAAACTCTATGAGTTCTTCTTCTGCTCGCTTGGACGAAAACACTATATCAAGGGACGGCAATTGCAAAATACATTCCACTCGAGAAACCGGTAAACAAGAGAATCTGAAATGATGAACAATTATAATGACTAATAATTATAAATAAACTAATAAAATTATTTGAAAATTACCTAAACGTAGAAGGTTGCATATGAAAATATACTATCACATCGACAGGGAAACTCGCGTAAACATAATTGCTGTTTGCTGCAGTAGCAGCCCAAGATGTGCTTTCCGCATTTTCCAATGGAAATACTGTATTTGTTTGTGCATTACTATGAAAATGGGTTTTACTTGGAATCGGTTCTAACGTTTGTTCCAAAAATTCAAGGATATGTGGACTTATTATAGTTTCTTCTGGTATACTTTGAAGAGTCATCCAAGCAAATAAACTAGCCTTCTTAGTACTAGATTTTTTAAACACAGTTACTGATGAAGGATTAAGCAAGCTATTGTCTGATGATACACGGGGAGACACAGATTCTTCTGGAAGTGTTTTAGATTCATAATGTACCTGTAATGAAATGAAATAAAAAAAAAATTAATTTAGAACATGTAAATATAAGAACATATGTACATATGTGTACATATATGTACCTTTAACATCTTATATATATGCAACAACATATTTTTACCTTTACATCTAAGCCAGGAATATGAAAAATTGTTAAATCTACTAAAGGTACATTCGTGTGTTGTAAATATCGTAGTCGAGATGTACTTGCAGTAGATGATTTTTCTTTGCTACTTAAATGTTTCCTACTACTACTAGGACTGCTTGGTTGAAATTCAAATGTACCTCCAGAACACGAGCGCTCTTTCTTCATTCTACTCATACTGTAAAAAGATATTCATTTATATTAAATGCATAAAACACGCGCAATAAACATTAAATTAGTTAATAGATATATATACATTTTAATTTCATCCTCTTTTCCTGGATCTTTTGTGTGAAGTACACATTTACCACTATTAATTAGAACTTTTACATCAAGTTCAAAGTCTATATTAGGTTCTTGAGTTTTCTGAGGTGTTATGTACGGTGACGAAGTTGATGAGGATTGTTCTTTTCCAAACGAATCAAGTAGTGGTGCGCTATGAAAATTAAAACTTAGAAAACATAATATATTGTATTCATACCTTATCTATATCACATGCTCATACATACTTTCCTTCCATGCTATCATAACTCGATGTGTAACTAATATCTCTGCTTTTTTTTCTTAATTCAACTCGTTCTCCGTCTATTTCAATAGTTTCTGGCCACTCTAATTCTCCTTCTGGCAAACTTAACTCAGAACCAGCACTCGGAAGCGATGATTGTCTACATAACATCGTTATTTTAAAAATGATGGTAATAAATATATTAGAATTATTTGATAAACATACCTGCCCATTGTATGTGTGTCACTAAAAGTAACACGTGGTCCGCCTAGTCCTCTCACACGAAGGGAGGCAGATCTTTAAATTAATATATATTACCACATAAAATTTTTCGAGAACAAAGATAAAATATAGCTTTTATAAGCGAAAATATACGATACCGGCTTGGACCGCTTCTAGGACTACTTTCATAACTAGCGGAATTTGCTGAATTGACTTCTAGATTTATATCTTCAGGACTTTCGAGCTGATTTTCGAGTGTTGGTGAGGGTACAATAAACGAACGCGATCGATACGTATTCGGTTTTCCACCCAATCCTAATTTTCCTTTTATTCCTGAAGCTTTAACCGACTGTCTCCTTAACTTCTGGATCATATCTCTATAAAATTTATATAGAAATTTTATTTTTACGTACTAGTAACGTACTGCATTATATCTCAGAGCAATCTAAAATGTGTTTCATAAGTTCATACCTTCTAAAATCTTTGAAAACCATAGCTTCCAACTCATGTAGACGCTTCATTTCTTGTTCTATTGTTCCGTGAGAAGCACCCAGTGACCGTAAATCGTTTATAATTTTTGCCTGTTCATTCATCTCTTTTTCTATTAATTTTGATCTCTTCTTCGCATCAAGCGTAGGATCAAAAACAAACGCTGGTAAACTGTCTGTCCAATTTTTAGATTTCTTCATTAGTATACTCTCCTACAAACATTCAAAATTCGATTAATGAACAATACACATATCATTATGCAGCTTTAAATAAAAAAAATTTATGGATATAAGAAAATAAAAAAATTATGTATTCTGTGAAAATAGTCTTAATAATTGATAATCTAATTTCTAATACATTACCCAATAAAAGGACCGAAAAAGGTACTATAGGATGAAATAAATATAATTAAACCATACTTTTTTCTTAACCTGGCTAGTACTATTATCTGGCTGATCTGCATCATCGCTATCATAATCTGCAGGTACATGAATATCATCTTCTTCAGAACCAGTCAACATTGTTAGTGTATGTCCAAGTGCTGACAGTTGTTGTCCTACATTAACATCTAGATGAATATCAACACCTTCCATTTGCCATTGTACATTTAAGATCCACTTGGCATTATCTGAAAATAATTACATTGCATTATCCATTCCCAACAAAAGATTGTTCAAATAAAGTTTTATTCTTATTACCAGACTTATCTTGTTTTTGTGCAATTGTTCTACTACATACTTCATAAGTGCCTTCAGATACCATACATAAATTCATTATACTACTATCAGTTATATCTGGTTTCCAATCATCCAGAGAAGTTTCAAAATCATCAGCAAATCTTAAGCACAAACCCATAAATCTGTAAAATGATAATGTATTCAGAATCAATTCGTTCATAACGTTTATTAAGAATTGAATAATTAATAATAACATTATACCTTGCTTTACTAACTAAGCTACCACTGCTGCATGCTGATATGCTTGTATTTTCTAATGTCACTACTACAGCACCCCTTGATTCGCCATCATACAGTCCTCTGTTCATACCCCAAGTGGGTGGCAAGGGATTAAGTGGTAAACAAATACCCATATCATCTACAGTCAATTGCAAAAATAATGTCCCCAAATGAGGAGCACTTAATTGACTCGTTATTTGACCAAATGGAACTTTTTCAAATACTTGCTGTGTGGCTGTTAAAACTTCTTTATTTAAGTTAGCTCTCTTCTCGTTCCAATATTCGTACGCGTTTTTATAATTTAGCCAAACAAGTATAGCTTTATCAATAGCCATTGGCTGAATATATATTAATGGACGCTTTAGCGTAATTAATACTACTTCCTTATCTTCACCTTGTGCCGTTTCTTCTTGAAAAGCGTTTCTTAATCCTACTCTGGTATTAAAAAAGGCAAATTGCTGAAATTCTGGTTCTGCTTCTTCAAATAAAACATTTTTTAGTAATTGTCCAAGACTTAAATTAATGTCAACTTGTGCTTTCCCAAATAGCTTCATGTATGGATTTGGCTGAGTAGCACCAGAAACATTTTGTACTCTATTAGATAATTGAAGTTCAACAGCTCCAGTTTCCAGTCGAACTGCTGAATTCGTTGGGGTTGTTGCCGTCAATTGTATCCTCTATATATAATACGAAGAATATTAAATATTACAAATTTCAAATTATTGATATTAATATAACACTGACCTTAATGCGAATAATTAAAGTAAATAATATCCTTTTTACAGTCGCATTACTTGGCTCTTCATCTTCTAACCACAAAGGAACTGGTTTCTCTCCACCATAAACTTTTTGTACAACTTCATTTACTTCTTTCATGAACACTTTTTGTACAAATACTAAATGATTAAGAAGATCTGTAGTCAATGAATGTTCAAAAACACCGATATCTGCCGTTGCACTAAGATAGCTGCCTTGTCTTAATACAACACCATCTACAAATTACAAGAAGGCTAATTCAATATATCTGTTTGTCATAAAATGTATTACACAAATCTGTAAAATATTAGATTACTAACCAGCTAATTTACTATCATTCATGTTACTGTTACCATCTTGAATATATTCTGCAGATACATGTACTTTAGGAAGTTCAATGCTAGCTTCGGAAGGTAAATTTGCTTCCGTCACTTGAAGTTTCGTCGTAAAACTCAAGGTATGGTGAGGCAGATCTATCGTGAACTTAGCTTTACTACCAGTTATACCGGAACTAGTTACCTGATCCATTTTATATTGTGCTTGTAGAGATGGTAACAGCGCTGCTGTTATACTCAAACTTTGAAATATTATATGAAATTGCATTACGATTGGTTCTAACAAACTAGATACAACTTGTGGTTTTTCTAAATCAACTGATGGTGCTGGTGCATAATGATGTGGACTACCAGGTACTCCAGTATCCACCTCGTCCTGTTGTTGACCTCTGGACATTCTTGAGGATGTTCTGGTTACCCTAAGTTCCTGAACATTTTTTATTATTTAGAATTATAACGAATTTAATTACCATCATTATCACTATAAAAGATGAAATTATATATTTACTTGTAAAGTCGATGATAATTGTTTACTGCCTCTGGTCATCATACCATGTAAAGCTACTGGATGTTGTGGAATATCTATGTTGACGGCGCCGACAGTCAGTAATCCACTATTCTTATCTTTTTGTCGCCTACTAATACTCGAATACAAAGCTTGTGATTTGCCCACAGTTACTCTAACAACCGTTTGTTGATTAGGTGCAACACCTTCTAGTAAAACAATCATTGTTCTACCAATTTGACCAGTCAAGCTACATTCTAAGCTAGCAGGCCTTGATTTCTTGCGGCATGTAAAACTTGCATGAAGACTCGTTATTTCTGCTTCAAGTTTCAATCCACTGAGAGTAGCTAATAATCTGGTCCTGTGTATTCGAGCAACTCCAAAAATAACTAATCTTGTCCGTTCTCCCGTAACAATATCTATAATATATTGTTATGTATATATAATTAATGATAAAATTTAGTTTTAAGGTAAGTATTAGATAAATTAAATTAGTATTAACTTAATTCTCGTGGAAGTGGCACAGGCGTTGAACTATTTTCAGCATTCAGTCCTTTCTCAATATCTGCATCTTTCGTTTCATTTAATAATTCATATTTTCGACCACTTTTATAATGTTCTGAAGCGTCCGCTGGTATGGAAAAACGATGTGTAATAGTCTTAGTCTCTGGCCGAGTAGCATATAAATCCAACAAATAGTAGATCGTTTTCCAGCATCGTGGCGTTAAATGTGTTGTATCTTTGCATTTATCGGGAAGTACACAAAATTTGTCTAAACCAGATCCACTTGGACTCGCTCCAAAATTGGGAGTTATTACTCCTTCGCTTAAATTAATATATCCTTTTACGCTTTTTCCTGTACTACGTAGTTTTTGAGCAAAACTTTGCGGTCGAGATCGAATACTCGCACCAGGTGATGTAATTTTCGAAAGATTGGGTTCAAAACTATTACGAAGTAATGGGACATCTATCTTTTTACCTTCTAACAAAAGTTGCTCTTGTAAATCAGATGCTGTTGAAAAAATAAGAATATGTTAAATTTATATTTAAGCATGTAGTTAATAAAAGATAAACAAAATAATGTTTACTTGAAGATGATCCATTTTTTACTGCTGTATCATTAACAATTAAATTATTGTTTCGTTTACTTTCTGGTTGTTGTTCTTTTAGTTCCATTTGTGTTTCTTTAACATTTTGATACATATTACTAATTTGATGCAATAATCTGAGAAGAGGCATG
Source organism: Bombus fervidus (assembly GCF_041682495.2). Taxonomy (NCBI): domain Eukaryota; kingdom Metazoa; phylum Arthropoda; class Insecta; order Hymenoptera; family Apidae; genus Bombus; species Bombus fervidus. The sequence goes on from NC_091532.1 coordinate 6,130,571, forward strand.
TTTACTTGTTGACTAATGTATCGTATATTTAAACTAAAGTTCACAACTGTACTTGTATGTTTCTTCAATTGGCCCCGAGATATATATAATACAGTTTGCTTCTGAATCATATCATCTACCGCCATATCAGCCATTTTCTTAACATCAATATCAATGCCGATTTTCTCGCACAAAAATGCCGGTGTCTCTGGTGGTATATCCAAATGAAATTTCGAATTTCCTTTCTTTGTTTGGTACTTATTACCTAATACATTGATTTAAATTCGCGATCATTTCCATTTTGAACAATATTTGAAATTGATTCTCAAGCAAATATTCTTTTTTACATACCCTTTCTTTTATCTGTTACTTTTCCGAATTCACTGACAACTATATCAATACGCATAGTTTCCATATTCCCTACTAGAGATAAATTTGATCCTAATGAGTCTAAGGAAGATACATTGTTTATATTTCCTGACCCAATGGCAGATAGCATTTGTTGTGGCATAACAGATAAGGAAGATAGAAGTGGTTCAAAAATTAAATGTGCATCTAAAAGTCTAAGTGAATCTTTCATAGGATAAAGAAGAGTACCACTATGAACATCAGAATCTTCTGTGTCATCTGTTGTCATTGTATTGATCTTAGAATCCTGAAAACATATAATCATTATATTAAATAAAGAAACAAACAAGTATACCCTAAAAATAGAATAAAAATTCTTAAAATAATTCATATAGTAATATATAAAATAGAGTTTGTTAAAGGCAATACATTCAATTCTACAATAAATTTGAAGTACCTTTAAAGACTTTTGCTCTGCACGAAAGACCTAAGATAATAGGAGTAATGAAAATGTATTGTATTATAAATATCTTTTCTTGAACCTTTTTATGTATAATAAGAGATTTTGCTTACCCAATTTCCCTTTAAATTGTTTTTATCATTATCCTTTATAAATTCTTGTTGTTTAGCCATCCAGCTATACAGATCTTCACCAGTATTTAAAGGTTTATTGGAATGATGACTTGTAGGAGATGTAACTTGGTCTAAGCTTCCAGTACTATGTTGACTACCATGTCCACCTCCAGAATAGATACTTGGATTAGAACCCAATTGATGAGAATGGGAAATGTGAATTTGCGGTGTCTTCTCTTCTCGCAATGTGCCATAACCTAATGTAAAACTCTACTTGTATATACATTATTTTTATGTTATTAAAAAAGTACAATACATTAACTGAGAAAGTAAACCACAAAATACTGTTAGAGGAATAGAAATTCAGAGTTAGATAAACAGAAACAAATATAAGGTAGATACTTGATAAGCGCTACAATGAAGTAAAAAGCAATACACATGAGAAACAAACAAACTGATATGATATGATAGTGCTAGTCACATAGTGCTAAAGTTGAAGAGCAAGGCGATACAAACTACAAAGAAAATTAATGATATATATTCATTGCAAACAAAACAGTCTATTCACTAGAATATTCATTTCAATCATTTAAATCTTTTACTTTCTTTGTCCAGGTAAACCTTTCATCAATAAATTGAATAAACTTCCAATTTTCTTATATCATACTAATGTATAGACTGTTTGTACATTATCATTTAATCGTCTTGCACTTACTTATATTATTTGGTTCCCGAGTTTGATTGAATAACCCACCACTTGCAAGCAATGGAAAAACAATACTCGCTCGTGTACTAGCAGGCATTTGCGTGGGTTGTAGTGATTTTCCTTTCTTTAGACGAACTACTGGTGGAGAAGGGGAGGTGAGTGAATCTGGGCCTGGATCCGGTGTTGCTATGGGGGTTGTATCTTTTCCCCGAGGAGAACTTACAGGAACCGTCAAACCATCACCACAAATACCTGGTCATTCCATATCAAGCCATGATTTTTGTTTAGAAAGCTGATGACTATACCGTTAATATATGTTTGAAGAAGCATATTTTAACTTTAATAACATATAGTGCTATATTTATTACAGAATGTATTTGGTACTTCAGTTTCTATAAATAGTATTCTAAAGACTGTAATTAAAACTTAAGTAGGAAAAATGTCTTATATGCAAAGACTAATAAGAACTAATATACTTAAAAATTTGATAAATATTTGACTTCAAAATTTTTTTGATATTATAACAATTTTAAAATAAATAACTTGTCCTACATGTAAATTAAGAATTTTGATAATAATATCAATGAAGAGAGAAAATTGGACAAAAGTAGTATAAGCAAGCACATGTTATACATATTATACATGTATACATAATTTACATGTAAATATCATACAAGTTTTTAATAGAAGATTAATGCTATTGTGTGACACATACTATAATGTGTCTATATGAGAATGCAGATTAAGATATTAAGCAATTATTAAAATTATGATTTAAAGCAGATGCTAAAAGCTGCAGGTGTATTAAATTGAAGTTTTGCAAAATATCAAATAATCTAATAAAGTTATATTAATAAAAAGATACTATACCAATTATCTTCATAGATTATATGATTAGAACCTTGTTTTAATTTAACTTATAGTACCTGTACTTTTATCTTGTCCAGTCTTGGCATGTGTATGCTTGTGCATATGGTCTGTGTGAATTAACATAGCACATTCATCTGTGACTTCCTGATCATCAACTTCTCCTGCGCTACCCTCACCATCAGTCAGCAAATTTTCCTGTACATGAATAAGTCAAGTCCAAAATGTTTATTTAATATCTTCAATAATGAAAGTCAAAATAATTTATTTGATTATAATCAATGATAAACGAAATAAATATCAAAGTTGTAATTTCTAATATATTAAAATATAAAATAGTTAATGGATAAAGAATTGTGAGAATAGTTTTCAGAAGATTTTGGTTTCAGAAGTTTTGAATTTCACAGGAAGTCTTAAAATTATAATATAATTTTTACATATATATAATATTTTCAGTTACATATTGCATAAGCCCTGAAGAAACCTCCACCACTTAAGATTCATAGTGCCAAATACTACTACTTTTACTTACAAGGCAAGATAAACATTATCTTATTTAAACACAATATAAATTAAGTAAAATACATATATCCATGGCATACATATATAAGTTCTGTTAATAAACACATATGCATCATTGCAAAGTATTAGCACATTATATTACATTAAAATAGAGTTAATAGTTATTAGACAAAGCATGTAAGTATAAATTTATTAAAGTGAAAGTAGACTTTTATATAAAAATGGTTTGCAAAGATATTGTGTTAGAGCTACTTCTTTGAATATATTTTGAAAATTCTTACTGAATTTTACATTGCAATCATCATCCTGTACATCCGTGTTTATTTGCTGAAAAAAAAAATTCTCTACCAAATTATGTTCCCCATAAAATATATTATGAACTTCTGAATGAAATAGAAAGCTTCCTTTTTGATGTACTATAACGCTATCAATATAAGAATTATGTTTTAAAATTATTGCCTAATAAAGGATAAATGAGAAATATTATATATTAGAAAAGTAAAATGTTAATAATTGTTTAAAGAAAAATATTAATGTAAGAAATATAAAAGGAACAAAGTTATATGAAATTCCATTCCCATTCTAATTTAATTTTTAATAAAGACATTTAAGTATAAAAACAAATAATGTCCATACCTCATCTGGGTCTGAGACCGCAAATGTGACATTCAATGGTTTAACATGTTTGGTTTTGTAATTATGTTCCAATAATAGTGGAGTATAGAGAACATTCTTCCATTGTCTGCTCAATACTATAACACCCTAATAATATATACATGAATGCATATATGAAATAACTTAAAAAAGATTAAAGTATATTTATAATATAACTTACTTGTCGAAGTGTTGATAATAAAGGTAACTCTGATTCCTTTAAGTTAGCTTCAATGCTTTTTAATTCATTTAATAAAACATAATTTTGTAAAATTGTACATAATTGACAAGATGGATCTTCTTGTAGTGTTTTCGCTAATGGGGTTAATCTTCCGTAACGGCTCTATAAAACAAATAATAACAATTTTACTAAATATAATAAATTTAGTTAAACATACAACACAAACATAAATACATACTTTAGTGGGCATGTGTGTCGCCTGAACATCTAATGCTTCTGCCATGAGACAAGCAACTATAGCAGTTGATCTTCGATACATAGTTCTAAACATGTGTACAATTCGAATTGCAAACTTATTGCTAGGATTCATCCAAGCATTTATAGCAGGTGATGCAGTACTTAGTAGATTCCAATCTAATCGAGTATAATCAATTTTTCTTGTTATGGGTGTACGGGGTGGTGCTGCAAAATTAAACCATACCGTTTTTAATTCTATAATACAAGAAACAGTATTTCCATTTCCTGCTTTTGAGGCGAGACTAGCACATGTTGCACTAGTATTTATTTGTGCTCCATTATGCAAGTTTGTCGAAGCTGTTTCTGGCTCAGCTATAGGTGCAGTAGAAGCTGTAATATAATAAATAATGTAGATATATAATATTTATTAAGAATCATTTAATTTACAAAACTAAATATACCAGCTGCATTGTCTAATTCTTCTTGACTCTTTACACTATCCGTATAAAATATTTCGGCATCGACCTTTTTACTATCGTTTCCGTTTTCTCCTTTTTCAAATTGAGATCTTTTTACTACTTTCAATTTGACACCTTCTAAACCACATTCAAACATTATAAAACCCAATCTATCTTCTCCACTACCGAGGGTAAATTCTTCTGTTGCTTGTGGAGATCCAGATTGTTTCTGGAATAAATACACTTCTGATGAGGTTTGGACAATATATAGTACTAAGAATAAATTATAAAAGATGAAAAACATACACTTTTCTCTTTGTCATCTGTAAATTGATGTAAATAATAATCAACGCACTTTAGTGGAGAAGTTATTCTAGTACATGTGAATAACACTCTTGAATAATGAGCAGGAATTGCTGTTATAACAGCATCTTTTAATATTGAAGATTCATTTCTAAGTCTACGTAGTTGAGAATGAGCTTTTCCTATTATATCAATTATTTAAATTAGTGTTATACAATAGTTTACAGTTATTACAGTAATATGTTACGTAATTTACCTATATTTAATGTAACTACAATTTCTTCTTGCTGTTTCTCAGAGGTTTCTATATATACTGTTTCTCCACTTCCAATATCTGCAACCACAGCAGCAGTTTGGTGCCCAGGTAAAAATGCCTTGCTAATTTTGTTAACTTTCTTTTGATTCGGCAATACAGCTGGTTTATGAAATGTTTGAACTACTTCTCGGGCTTGTTTTCCAATATAGAATCTTGCTGTCACATCATCAAAACAGATGGCGAATAACGATACACATGTTAAATCACGAATGTTTTCAAGAGCAGAAAAAGATATAATTTCTTCAACAACCGAGGCTTGCAACAAAGTTATGCTCATCTAAAATTAGATTAATATACGTATAAAATATTTCATAAAAAATCATATATTGTAAATTATTAATCACCTTTGGTAAAATAATACTGCCCTGTACTTGTGTCATAATACTTTCTTCATATACGTTTGTTTGTAATGCAATTTTACCTGTTATTAAACAGTATGAATGTTAACAACTACACATTTACGCATTACAAAAGGAATCGAATGTAATAAAACTAACGTTTATCGTCACCTTGACCATTTTTTATATTTCTTTCAGCAGTGGATCGTTTTGAACTAGTTTGTACTTGACTCCAATAAGATAAACTTTGGTCTTGTTTTAAAATATTAGCATCTTCAACCTTTCCAATGCATTCATGATGAAGATGGTTTAGAATAGTTAGTGGGTGTAAAGTAGCTAATGTTGGTA